>NW_028301615.1:35554393-35857424 GCF_987345545.1 Pholcus phalangioides | reverse complement strand
ATAGCTTCGCAATAGCTCCCTAGTGGGGAATCCTTGGAACTTGAACTGTTTATTTACAATAGGTTTTCCGTTGAGATGGTTACGAAACTGTATTGAATCCACCGGGTCCATTCACGATCATGGCGAAAGTTTTGCGAGGTAAAGGTTACGAAGATTATTTGATTTCGAATATGAAGCGGTATAAAGAGGAATGGCCACTAAGGTCCAAGAGCTGGATCAACACAACTCGATCTCTATTTCCCGATGATTTCCGTATCCAATTCGAAACCTATAGAATGGAAAAGAATTGGTCCAACGCTAAAGAAGGCTCAGCTTATTTCGCTGAGCTCGTTAAGAAGTTTTCTAATCAGCCGGAGGTGTCCAAGGAAATGTCCAACATTGTCGACGCTTTGAAGGAGACTCGTATCAAGTCGGAGCAAGGAGCTTATCTAAAGAAAATGTTCAAATATCTACCCACCGATGTGAAATCCAATATCTTATCAACCACTGCAGTTAAATGCAAAGACCCTGTAACGCGCTGTCGCATCATGACTCTGTTAATACAAGAGATTCCGGATGAGCTTTGCAAGAACTGTCAAAATGTTGTTGATTCGTTGTCCGTCGGCGAGAGCATTGCCCGTGGCAATCAACCTGTGAACCTATATCGCAACATGCTTGTATGCAAAATGATGCCGGTCATTCTTTTCAACTCCGATGTCAAATTCCCACAAACGTTGCTGGTGCACTTGCTCCAAGCGTCGATGGAATTTTATCTGTTACTCATCTTTACGATGCCAGATAAGAAGTTTGACACTAGTGTCCTAAAAGCTTGTAGGGATGACGTAATCCTCACTGCCGGAGGTATGAATGACGCTTGGAAGTCCATGTTTCTTGTCGTCAAGGCTGTAGGAAAGCGGTTGAATTGGAGCTTAGCTGACCTATTCTCTTCCAAGCTTGGTCTCATTCTTGACATGAACTGGAAAAAGACTTTGCTTCTCGCTCGTGGTAGACTGTTTCTACAGGGTAATGACTATTCGTCTATGGAAACTCAAGAAAATGCCAATCACGAGAAAGAGACTTTCTTTACAGTTGCTACAATATTCTTTTACGCTTTGTATCAGTTTTCGAACACTGCTAACCCGAAATCGGCTGAAAGCTACCATTACCTATTGATCGAGGGTATGAGTTCAACTGATGATGAAAGTTATTCTGAAAGCATCAGAAAGAAGTTCAAGTGTGACAAGGTTGTGAAAAGTAAGGCTGATAAAATTTCTTCTATAGTCGTTAGTCATTCGTGTTGGAAAACGAGTGAAAATCTCAAGCGGTCATTCATGATGGCTGCTGAGTTGTGGAAGTGGATGCAGCAGGTTGATTGTTTGTGTAAGAATATCTCTCAGTTGTGTCAAGTAGTTAAAGTGAGTGAGTGGCCTTGTTTTCAAGAGTTTTACACCAATCTACTTGTTTACTGGGGTCGCCACAAGGATGCCGTTGCACATCTTACACCGATCTTGAAATCTGTTGATGATCCCTTCACTGAACATAAAATACAGCTGCAATTAGCGAGCTGCTTGAGTCATGTCGGCGAACACTTTCGTGCATGGGAATACTTGATCTCCACTTTCTCAGCACTAGCTTCCAGCGGAGCTGGTTGCCCCGTGCAATCATCGAATCAATTCAAACCACATCAATTTTCCTTTATTTCCTATAGTCTTGGTGATGTTTTGAATTTCACCGTAAGTTTTCTTCTGTCTGTGTATATGAAAAACACAGATCTTACGGATCACAAAGATGTGGTTTTAGGTCATTTGGTTATTTTGTCACAACACCAATGGCCTCGTGAAAAAGAGCTGCTCATGCAATGCCTGGAACAGATCAAACGGACTGGAAGTTTCTTCTTTGATAAGTTCTTCAAGTATCTAATAAACTTTTTCGTCCTGGAAGAGTTCATGCACATGATCAGTTCCGATCAGTCCATCATCCTGGATATACTGCCTCGTTCAACAATGCAACAAGAACGGGTGATCACACGTGGAATGAACAGATGTTCGAAGGAGGATGTAAAGGAGGCTATGATCAAACAAATGGAACGAAGCAATGAAAGTGTAGAAAGGCTTCTTGTCACATTCATTTCTGAAGAGCGGGATCATATACATCAAATAATGTCACTTGTCTAATGTCATTCCCATTAGAGTATTCAGATGTTTACATACCTGTATGCAGGCATAATTATTTTTCATAGAAACTTTTACATTACGAATCAACTTAGTGAATATAGTTCCAATCTAGTCAATATTCCAAGGTTCTTCCATCTTTTTTTTTCCCCCAGAAATTCCATTTTCATATGTTTGACTTCAAACAAAAAAAAGTATCCTTAAACAAGTGTGTCTATGTTGAACGGAATATAAAACAGTGCTGATGAGGAAGCGTGTTAGTTTATAAGTTGAGAAATACCTATTTTGTTAATTTGGTTGCAAAAAAAAAAAATAGCCAGTGTCAGTTAAACTGTGTTTGGATGGCTTTCATAGCTGCTCGTTGTTCATCATAATGTTAAAATCGTTTGGGTTATTTGGTTAATGTGATCTGTGGATTACTGATATGTATCAGTTACACTGCCCATATTTTTTTGCTAATTGTTTTTTAGTGTTGGAGTGTTGCGGCAACTATCCTGTTATTGATTATTTTGGTTTTCAGAATCATCTGATTACATCTTCATTCATGATTGATGTTTTGAAGCAAAACTTGATTATTTCAAATGTTATTTTAAAATATGATTTTTAACTCTTTGTTACTGAAAGATGTCCCAGATAGGGATTTTGGTTATGTTTTGGAGATTTTTGTGAATTGTGGGGGAAGAAGATGAAAGCTCTCGTCAGAGGTCTGAAACCAGAAAGACAGGCCTAAATCCCACAGGAGGGTAAGCAGAAAGAAAGTAGTCAAAACTTGAAGAGATATGGCAACAAAAATCTGTGCTCAGGTGGCAAAATTTTATGTTAATTTTCCCAAAAAAATTGAGTTGTTTGCATTCCAGAGTCAGTTTCTTTAAAATTTTAGAAGGTGGCAAAATTTAATTTTTCTATTTTAGTTTATGAGGAAACAACGGAGGCAAATTGTAATAAGTCAAAAACCACAGTATCGCATGTTGGCAAAATATCATTTATAAATATGTCCTCGTCAAATTTTAAAAAGTGACATAACATTTTGCCATATGAGCACAGAAATAATGAAGAATCAAATGTGGATGATCAGAGAAATATCCATCGGCCCAAGGGGGTTGAGTCCCCCCCCCCCACCCCCATAATATTTCCAATAACTTTTTATGCCTGTGCAAATAAATTCTGAAATTAAATGAAAATATGAATTGTGATACAGTATTAAAAAAAAAATTGCCACACAGAATTGAGAAACCACACATGAATTTGCTGTGATCTTACCCGAGGAATTTCTCAAATAACTTCATCAAAATCGTCATGCTGGTTTACCACTAGAACTCGATCAACATGCTAAACTGAGCTTGAAGTGGGTGATGATGATGCTGTCAAATTGAATATAATACAGGGTGTCCTGTAACTCCTAATTGTGCCTTTATCTGATCAACCATTTGTTGTAAAGGTATAGTTCTAATAAAAAATGCTCAAAATGTGTTCAGAAATTACCTTGTACCAGCTTCGAGAATAAAAATACAGTCTCATAAGATAAAAAAAAACTATTATACATATACACTGTCTTATAACTTTCAGTTAGAAAGTTGTTGCTCAGTCTTTTCTGAGGCCAAAAAAATCCATGTTCCACATTCGCTGAGATCGAAAAGTTGGAAAAGAAAAGCATGAATGATGGGAAAGAGCTTCGTCTATTAGTTTATGCTGTTCTTTCCCAACTTTTCAGTTTCTGAACCTAAATATCTCAACGAATATTGTACTTAAGAATAAGTAGTTGTTTTTTTTTTTTTTTTGGTATCAAGAGAGACAGGGAAACAACTCTGTAATTGGAAGTCAGATAACAGGGAGGCCATATAAAAATTTATATTTTGTAGTTCATCACACTATTTTTACTCTCAAAACTGGTACAGAATGATTTCTGAACACATTTTAAGCATTTTTTAAATTACAGCATTCTTCTAAGACGAATGGTTGATGAGACATGATAGACATGTAGAAAGCATGGGGGGAAGCTAAAAGTTGTCAGTCATTCTATATACAAGACTCAAGGGTGTATGCTAGAAGGGGAAAACGTGCATTGCTTTATGCATTCAGTAATTATTGAGTGAAAAGCTTGCCGCCCCACCCCACAAAATTTATATGGGTTTCTCAAATGGTCTCAGCTCTCATGTTCAGTCACCTATGATTATAGAGACATGATTATAGAGCCTTCACCGTGATTGATCCCCATATTTCTGCTCATGTCCGAAGGATGCTTGACTGTGCCTTACTGTATGGTACAGATTCCCATCTACCTGCTAAAAATATGAAATTAAAAATTTGCCAAAACTCTTCAACATCAGAGTTTGTAACAAGTAAAGAAGTCAGGGGCGTAGCCAGAAATTTGGTTCGGGGTGGAGACCACTTTAATTTCGAGGGAGGTCAAAGTGATAGAGCAATAGATTTGGCCATCTTTTTCCGGTCATTTTCTCACATTTGGGGGGACCAGACCCCTAAGTCCCCCCTCACTACGCCCTTGGAAGAAGTCACCAAGAAATATGAGCAATATAATCGAAATGCATTTTCTTCCATTTGATTGAATCTTTTTCTTTTTTTTTGTGAAACAATGTTTTCATTGATAAAAACAAAATTATGTTCTTACTTTTCATTGGCCCTCTCTGATTTTATTGAGAATAAGTCAAAATCATTTTCATTAATGCTCTTTCATTAAATCAGGTAATATTGAAATAAGACTCACTTTACATCAATTTTACTGCATTTAATCTTGATTTTAATAATTTTTCTCCTTATTCATGGCCTGTATCAGAGTTCATGAGTCATATTCAGAATTCCTCTATATAGCAATGTTCATGATATACAATATTTATTTTCGTTATTCGAAACATTCCTACCTCTCAAATAATTTTTTTTTCTGCTAGTAGAAAGAGCAACATTTTCTTTTTCCCACAGTGGAACTTCAGGTAACGAGCTTGATTTGATCCATGGACATGCTCGTTATCCAAATTGCTCGTATGCGAAATCAAACTTCCTCATAGGAAATAACAGAAACTCAAATAATGTTCCACAATTTCTCATTCACATAAAAAGACTGATAAAAGCAACACAATAAGAATATCATAAATAATATGATATTATAATCAAAAGAAAATACGACACCATAAATGAATATAGACTACAATACAATAATATTTACAAATTTACTTAATCTGAACGATTGAGGAGGACTACCATATAGGATGATTTACGAACTCTCTGTTGTCTGCAAACTTCTTTTTGTGTAAATTTGAATAAGAACTTATATCCAATGGCACTTGCTTGTGCTTTCTTTTTTAGAATTTCTTGGAAATGAAAAATTGCATTGTCGTCGCTGTGATTTATTTCTCGCACACTGCTACAGCTTCATTTAGGTGGTTCTTTTGTACGAAATTTTTGCACAGATTATCACATTTTTCTCATCTCTCTAATCTCATTTGAAGTGAGAGGCTCCTCTCATTTCCCTCTTTCTCCTCCACAGATGAGATCCAAGATCCCGTCTATCAAACTCTTGCAGTTACATGCAATGCAGATCCATCAGTTTGTGTGTGGTTAACTCCTGGACATGTTATACTGGTTCTTGAATGTTGTTGTCATTCATTTCCAGTCCCATGGTCCTTCCTAAGGACACACTTGCTTCAACAACTAGTGGTTCCTGTTCATGAGCTAGCTCCTGAAGACTCAGCTGTGACTACGTGAAATTAAATTAACAATGCGTAAAATTTTTGTTCGTTATACGAATCATCGCTTGTTAATCGAATCTAAATTTGTGTAAAATTTTTGCTCGTTAACCAAAGTTCCACTGTACATAACCAACCCATTCTATTCCTTGTGGCAATACAAATCACTAATATGATGTTATTCTCACTGTGTAACGAATATCTTTGTTCTGTGGCCATAAAACACTAGTGGTGTTTTCCTTGAATATATATTTTTTCTTTTTCTATATCTCAGGCCTAAATCTTTCAACCATAGACTTTTCAAACAGCCTATCTGGTCGTCTTACAGACTCATTTTGAAGGGTGGAAAATAAAATCAACTATGTATACAATGTGTGATTAATTAGTGCATGATACGTTTGTGATGCGTGATCTTGTTACATTAAAAAAGCATTTGAGTTTCTTATATAATTGTATTAGGTAAGGATCTGACAAATAGTGATTTGGCTGAATAACAATTTTCTTAAAATTCATCAAAATTATAAATAAAATTGGTGTTTTTAATAATAAAATTCATAATTTTAAATGATATTGAATTTCAATCATGCAATTTACACAATTGTGTAACTCATGCTCACTTCCACCACATTGCAATAGGATTCTATTTTCAGTTTTGTTTTCTTTATTGCAGATATTCATCCTGACATAGCCTCTCTTGCACAAAGCGATGTACACCACACGATGAAATACAGAGTGTTTCAAAATAAATTATCTGATTTTGAAATGCGTATATTACGAAAAATATTGAACAGACACTTAAGATTAATTTTATATTACATGTGGTGAATCATAGTTTTTTTTACAAACCAAATTAAAGTGCTCAATATGTCCACCTTGGGATGCACGGCATATGTCTATACGATAGCCAAATTCGTCCCAAACTTTTGCGAGCCTGTTTGCATTCACGGCTGCTGTTATGCGTATCTTCAGTTCGGCTAATGTAGTCCCGTATGGAAGATCCATCGTTTAGGAATGCGATTGTTTAAAAAAGCTTGATTGTTTAAACTGCGGGAAAAGCCAACCTTGACAAACACTGAAGTGGCGGCCGAAGGAAGAGCGTTAGCGCTACCTGTCGGCAACTGCTTGAAACTCGAGATTTCCCTCTTTCTACCTACACATTCGATCAAAACGGATTAAAAGCTGAATGAATAGTTGAATTTTTTTAAATCGGATGATTCTTTTTATAAATACCCTACATAATCGGCAAATTTTTAATTTATGCGAGAAACTCCTATTAATATAGGTTTTTGAAATTAGTTTGTTGTGCTTGGATGCCGAAAATAAATAAAACGTTATTCCAAAAGAGTTAACGATAAACTCGCCCCCCCCCCAAAAAAATATAATGAACCTATACCATGCATACAAATAATAAGATCCAATCACAATATATTTATAATTCTCAATAAACACTGTCTAGAATCCATACTACAACAGTAATAGATCATAAAACAACACAAAATAAATCATTCTAAAAAAAAATACTCAAAAATATAACCATTCTTGTTAATCAACTAAAAAATACATATAAAAGTACGTGAATTCGGTGTATGACAGCTGAGTAATTTTTTGTTTGTATGTATTTACATATATATATGTTTTCTTTGTTCAACTAAAAAAACTAAAAATATATATACGACTTTATAAAATATTTATCCAATTAGTACATTAACAAGGCTGTTGCATAATCCAATTAACTCTTTAATCTATATTGATCCACTGGAAGGACTTGTAGTCCCTTAGGGTCACAGTGTCTGTGTCATCGTAATGTAATTTTTTCTCTTTCTCGGTTGTTTTGATTGTGTGCTTTATGTGTTGTCCTCAGTCCAAAAAATAAAAAGAATTGCACTGTCAGCTCCACCCTTCCCCCCCCCCCCAACATCAAAAATGGTGCAAGGAAGAGGTCTAGGCAGGGGCGGTCACAGGGCAGTGCAATTGCACCGGGCGCCTAAACACGTTAGATATACATTATTAGAAAAATATCTTTAAGGTACCCATATATTTAAAAAAATAACTAAAATATATATGACATGAATGTCGCTCTCCACTTGTTAATACAAGATATACGGAAGACTGGATGTTGTGAAGATATTTATTATTTGAGATGTTAATTTTTTTAAGGAAGGAACTCCCGGTAGAGGCAGAGATGAGTTTTTTCCTTCCTTAAAAAAAATTAACATCTCAAATAATATCTTCACAACATCCAGTCTTCCGTATATCTTGTAACTAAAATATACATGAAAAATGACCGAAATGAGAAAAGAATTGAAGGTTTGAGTATATAATATTCCGATCATTTTTCAAAAAGAAACGATGGGCTTGCGGAGTCACTACACAGAGCCACAGCTTCGGAATAAACATTTATTACGACGACACAAACATGATTATCTGGGTTAATGAAAAAGTAAGACAGGCATAGAAATTTTCGAACCTCACGCTTTCGTGTGCAGTGACTCTCTGCTCTGCTGTTTTCCAGACGGTCGTCTCCAGTACCCGGGATCACGTGACACACTCGAGGTCGTTGACCCGACTCTTGGGGGGTCGTCTGCGTGAGACACCACACACTCCCTCCCCAGTGATCACGAGTAATAATAGGTGATCGCGTACTATGGAGTAGCATCAGTGATCACGAGCACTGTAGACGATCTGGAAAGTGGACAGTACGTCCAGAACGAGTGGTTTTGACTGGTTTCACAGCAGAATCAGCTGCGAGTCTGTCAGACGTAACTACAGTTGGTACGTTTGGAGATACAGGTACCGGCTCCACCGTCGGATTCACAAGAAATGCCGGTTTAAGCCGATCGACTGACACTGACACAGTTTTTCCTCTTATGCCCACGTTGAACACTTTGTCGGTCCGGCTGATCACTCTGTATGGTCCTTCAAATGGCTGTTCCAGAGGACGTTTCACCCTATCAGTTCTTACGAAAACGTGAGAAGTAGTTTTCAAATCATGGTGAACAAATGTAGGATGTCCTCCATGCCGTTTGATTGGTCGTGGCTGGAAAGTTTGGACGTGAGTTCTCAGCATTTGTAGAAACTCGGAAGCGTCAGTTGAGTTGGAATTAGCTTGTGCTTGGAAAAATTCACCAGGTAATCGTAAAGTTTCTCCGTACAGTAGTTCTGCAGGTGTACACCCCAAATCTTGTTTCAGAGAGCACCGAAGACCGAGTAGAACTGTAGGTAATGCTTCAGTCCATTTATGGGTTTGGTTGCATTTCAACGCGGCTTTGAGAGGGCGATGCCACTCTTCCAACATACCGTTTGCTTGGGGATGGTATCCAGTTGTCCTGACCCGTTTTGCTCCGATGAATTTGGACAGCTCTCGGAATAGCTGCGATTCGAATTGGCGACCTTGATCAGTTGTTACTGTCAAAGGTGTGCCGTATCGAGAAATCCAGGTGGAAAGAAAAGCTGCAGCTACCGTGGTTGCTGTGATGTCGCGGATAGGTACCGCTTCTGGCCATCGTGAAAACCGGTCTATCATTGTTAGGCAATAAAAATATCCATCGGAAATGGGCAGTGGGCCAATGATATCCAGATGAATATGTTGAAATCGTTGGGAAGGTTCCACAAACGATTGTAGTGTGGATCTCGTGTGCTTGTGCACTTTGGATCTTTAGCATGGTATGCACACTTTTGTCCATTTAGCACAGTCTTTAGCTAGACATGGCCAAATGAATCGCTTTCTGACCAAATCAATAGTACGTCTAATTCCTGGGTGTGAGAGTTTGTGCATGTTCCAAAACACATCATATCGAAATTTTTCTGGAATATAAGGTCGAACAGCACCTGTTGATAAATCGCAGTAGAGCGCTTTAGTTGCGTCTGGAAGAAATACTTTCTTCAGTTGCAAAGCTGATTTGCTCTTTAGAAGTTCCTCTAGTTCTTTATCCCCCTCTTGTTGCTCAGCGATGGCAGTAAAATCGAGAGGTCCAGGAACTGAAATTGCTGTTACGCGTGATAAGATATCAGCGGAAATATTTTGTGATCCAGGAATATGGCAAATGTTCGTTGTGAACTGCGATATATAATCTAAATGCCTTAGCTGTCTAGGAGAGCATTTTTCACTTTTTTGTCGAAACGCATAGCACAGTGGTTTATGGTCACTGAAAAGTATAAACTCACGAGCTTCAAGCATATATCTGAAAAATTTTATGGAAGAATATGCGGCAAGAAGTTCTCGATCGTATGCGCTATACCGTGTTTCGGTAGGTGAAAGTTTACGTGAGAAAAAACCTAGCGGTTGAAGACCATTGTCCGTCACCTGGTGCAGTGCACCGCCTATAGCATAGTCGGAAGCATCTACGTGTAGAGCTAATTGGGCAGACGGGGATGGATGTGCCAGCAATGCGGCATTAGCTAGTAGCTTTTTGCAATCTTCAAATGCTTTCAAAGTTGATGTAGACACAACTTTTGTTTTGTCTTTTCTTTTTTTCGTAGAACCTTTCAATAGATCATGCAGTGGCACTTGTGTCTCAGCTGCATGCGGTAGGAAACGGCGATAAAAATTTATGAGACCTAAAAATTTACGCAATTGCTCTATTGTTTCCGGTTGCTTGAAATCGAGTACAGCTTGTACTTTGTCTGGACGAGGTGTGATACCCGATGGTTTGATCACATGTCCCAGAAATTCAAGCTCAGAAACACCAAATATGCATTTTGACACATTTAAAACTAAGCCATACTGTTGAAGACGTTGGAATATTTGTTTTAAATGAATTTTGTGTTCTTCTGCATTGTCAGAAAAGCATAGAATGTCATCAAGATATACATAGCAGAATGGTAAACCTCGTAATACTTCATGCATGAACCGCATAAAAGTTTGAGCGGCATTTACGAGACCGAAACTCAATCTTGTATTGCGGTTTTTGGTATATCTTCTTCGGCAATGGTAATTTGATGATATGCCTTGAAGATGTCTAGTCTAGAAAAAATAGACTTACCATGCAATTCTTGAGAAAAGTCTTGAATATGTGGTATCGGGTAAGAATCAAATTCCGTAACACTATTTAGACGACGATAATCACCGACAGGACGTACAGTACCATCTGCTTTGGGCACGATATGTAACGGAGAGCTCCAAGGGCTTTTGGAGGGCCGGATAATCCCTTGTTCCAAAAGGAATTCAAACTCGGTTTTCACCTGTTGTTGAATTTTTGGATTGAGACGTCGAGGCTTCGAAGCCACCGGTGGTCCTCGAGTGATGATATGGTGTCGCGTCACATGTTTCACTGTTTTACCGATCTGTGAAGGGTTGAAGACATCTGGGAATTCTTGAAATATAGCACTGTATTCAGAATCTCCAATGGTAGTGACGGAAGGTTGTGTTGTGGGCTTGATCGATCCGAGTACCCGTAATGATGTTTGCGAATCGATGAGTCGTCGGTTTCGCACATCAACGATTAGGTTGAAGTTGCCGAGAAAATCAGCTCCAAGTATTGGTGAAGTGACGTCAGCTACGAGAAATGTCCAGGAAAAAGGTTTCCGGAGACCTAAATCTAGTTTCTTGACCGTGGAACCATAAGCAAGAATCTTACTGTTGTTAGCGGCGAACAAATGGAAACTTGGATGTAGTGCTGACGAATTTTTTTTAGGCGGGATAACAGAAACTTCACTGCCAGAGTCAACAAGGAAACGATCACCCGTAACTCTGTCAATCACGAAGAGCCTGCTGGATTTGTTGCCCGATTCCATCATACCAGCGATGATGGAAGGTCGTCGTTTTTTTTCTGGAATTTACATGGCTGACGGCAGTAGCGGGCTTTCTCACCGAACTTGTTGTGATAGAAGCAGATATCCCGTGCTCGACTTGAACGAGATGTTGAACGCCTAGCTTGTCGCTGTTGGGAGTTACTACGATATCTCCCTCTAGAGAGTCGATTCACCGTTGCCGTTAGCTCTGCCACTTGTTTGGTGAGCGTTTCGATGGCTGATGTCGAATCGGTTCGATCTGGAGTCGACTGCATTTGAGATGACGACGATGGCTGGATTCGACACACGTAATTTTGGGTAGTGACTTCAGCCACTTTGTCGGCTAGGACAGCAAGTTGATCTAATGGCTCACTGGAAACCGATAACACTGCTTGAATATTTTGCGGTAAGCGTTGCATCCACAAGGTGCGCAAGAACTCGTCAGTGACTTTGTTGCCGGAGAGTTCTTTCATCTTTCGCAGCAGTTGACTTGGCTTTTGATCACCCAGCTGTAGCTCGTTCAAAAGTTCCTTGACTTTTTGATGTTCCGTCGCGGCGAACTCCTTTATGAGGCGATCCGACAAGGCTTGATAGCGGTTGATTGCCGGAGAATTTAATATCAGATCCGAGACGAAAGACAAGCATTCTCCGTCCAAGGAAGAGACCAAGGCTGCATACTTCGTGTCATCGTTAGTGATTCCACTGAGTTGAAAAGCACTGTTGCACTGTTGAATCCATAGTTGGACATTGGATTTACAAAACGGAGGTAATCGAAGTCCAATCCTCGAAACTTGAGCATTTTCTTCCGCCGCGAGAGGGGTCTGTTCTTCAGGGGGCCTGTTTGAGGGAAGAATCGAGTCGTCGTAACCACAGACATAATGGAGGCTCGGAAAGAAGAAAATTTCCGAAAATGCATGAGATGAAATCTTCAATGAAGATGGACTTTTCTTGATGGTTAATGTTCCTAAACGTCGCTGGTCACCACTGCGGAGTCACTACACAGAGCCACAGCTTCGGAATAAACATTTATTACGACGACACAAACATGATTATCTGGGTTAATGAAAAAGTAAGACAGGCATAGAAATTTTCGAACCTCACGCTTTCGTGTGCAGTGACTCTCTGCTCTGCTGTTTTCCAGACGGTCGTCTCCAGTACCCGGGATCACGTGACACACTCGAGGTCGTTGACCCGACTCTTGGGGGGTCGTCTGCGTGAGACACCACACACTCCCTCCCCAGTGATCACGAGTAATAATAGGTGATCGCGTACTATGGAGTAGCATCAGTGATCACGAGCACTGTAGACGATCTGGAAAGTGGACAGTACGTCCAGAACGAGTGGTTTTGACTGGTTTCACAGCAGAATCAGCTGCGAGTCTGTCAGACGTAACTACAGTTGGTACGTTTGGAGATACAGGTACCGGCTCCACCGTCGGATTCACAAGAAATGCCGGTTTAAGCCGATCGACTGACACTGACACAGTTTTTCCTCTTATGCCCACGTTGAACACTTTGTCGGTCCGGCTGATCACTCTGTATGGTCCTTCAAATGGCTGTTCCAGAGGACGTTTCACCCTATCAGTTCTTACGAAAACGTGAGAAGTAGTTTTCAAATCATGGTGAACAAATGTAGGATGTCCTCCATGCCGTTTGATTGGTCGTGGCTGGAAAGTTTGGACGTGAGTTCTCAGCATTTGTAGAAACTCGGAAGCGTCAGTTGAGTTGGAATTAGCTTGTGCTTGGAAAAATTCACCAGGTAATCGTAAAGTTTCTCCGTACAGTAGTTCTGCAGGTGTACACCCCAAATCTTGTTTCAGAGAGCACCGAAGACCGAGTAGAACTGTAGGTAATGCTTCAGTCCATTTATGGGTTTGGTTGCATTTCAACGCGGCTTTGAGAGGGCGATGCCACTCTTCCAACATACCGTTTGCTTGGGGATGGTATCCAGTTGTCCTGACCCGTTTTGCTCCGATGAATTTGGACAGCTCTCGGAATAGCTGCGATTCGAATTGGCGACCTTGATCAGTTGTTACTGTCAAAGGTGTGCCGTATCGAGAAATCCAGGTGGAAAGAAAAGCTGCAGCTACCGTGGTTGCTGTGATGTCGCGGATAGGTACCGCTTCTGGCCATCGTGAAAACCGGTCTATCATTGTTAGGCAATAAAAATATCCATCGGAAATGGGCAGTGGGCCAATGATATCCAGATGAATATGTTGAAATCGTTGGGAAGGTTCCACAAACGATTGTAGTGTGGATCTCGTGTGCTTGTGCACTTTGGATCTTTAGCATGGTATGCACACTTTTGTCCATTTAGCACAGTCTTTAGCTAGACATGGCCAAATGAATCGCTTTCTGACCAAATCAATAGTACGTCTAATTCCTGGGTGTGAGAGTTTGTGCATGTTCCAAAACACATCATATCGAAATTTTTCTGGAATATAAGGTCGAACAGCACCTGTTGATAAATCGCAGTAGAGCGCTTTAGTTGCGTCTGGAAGAAATACTTTCTTCAGTTGCAAAGCTGATTTGCTCTTTAGAAGTTCCTCTAGTTCTTTATCCCCCTCTTGTTGCTCAGCGATGGCAGTAAAATCGAGAGGTCCAGGAACTGAAATTGCTGTTACGCGTGATAAGATATCAGCGGAAATATTTTGTGATCCAGGAATATGGCAAATGTTCGTTGTGAACTGCGATATATAATCTAAATGCCTTAGCTGTCTAGGAGAGCATTTTTCACTTTTTTGTCGAAACGCATAGCACAGTGGTTTATGGTCACTGAAAAGTATAAACTCACGAGCTTCAAGCATATATCTGAAAAATTTTATGGAAGAATATGCGGCAAGAAGTTCTCGATCGTATGCGCTATACCGTGTTTCGGTAGGTGAAAGTTTACGTGAGAAAAAACCTAGCGGTTGAAGACCATTGTCCGTCACCTGGTGCAGTGCACCGCCTATAGCATAGTCGGAAGCATCTACGTGTAGAGCTAATTGGGCAGACGGGGATGGATGTGCCAGCAATGCGGCATTAGCTAGTAGCTTTTTGCAATCTTCAAATGCTTTCAAAGTTGATGTAGACACAACTTTTGTTTTGTCTTTTCTTTTTTTCGTAGAACCTTTCAATAGATCATGCAGTGGCACTTGTGTCTCAGCTGCATGCGGTAGGAAACGGCGATAAAAATTTATGAGACCTAAAAATTTACGCAATTGCTCTATTGTTTCCGGTTGCTTGAAATCGAGTACAGCTTGTACTTTGTCTGGACGAGGTGTGATACCCGATGGTTTGATCACATGTCCCAGAAATTCAAGCTCAGAAACACCAAATATGCATTTTGACACATTTAAAACTAAGCCATACTGTTGAAGACGTTGGAATATTTGTTTTAAATGAATTTTGTGTTCTTCTGCATTGTCAGAAAAGCATAGAATGTCATCAAGATATACATAGCAGAATGGTAAACCTCGTAATACTTCATGCATGAACCGCATAAAAGTTTGAGCGGCATTTACGAGACCGAAACTCAATCTTGTATTGCGGTTTTTGGTATATCTTCTTCGGCAATGGTAATTTGATGATATGCCTTGAAGATGTCTAGTCTAGAAAAAATAGACTTACCATGCAATTCTTGAGAAAAGTCTTGAATATGTGGTATCGGGTAAGAATCAAATTCCGTAACACTATTTAGACGACGATAATCACCGACAGGACGTACAGTACCATCTGCTTTGGGCACGATATGTAACGGAGAGCTCCAAGGGCTTTTGGAGGGCCGGATAATCCCTTGTTCCAAAAGGAATTCAAACTCGGTTTTCACCTGTTGTTGAATTTTTGGATTGAGACGTCGAGGCTTCGAAGCCACCGGTGGTCCTCGAGTGATGATATGGTGTCGCGTCACATGTTTCACTGTTTTACCGATCTGTGAAGGGTTGAAGACATCTGGGAATTCTTGAAATATAGCACTGTATTCAGAATCTCCAATGGTAGTGACGGAAGGTTGTGTTGTGGGCTTGATCGATCCGAGTACCCGTAATGATGTTTGCGAATCGATGAGTCGTCGGTTTCGCACATCAACGATTAGGTTGAAGTTGCCGAGAAAATCAGCTCCAAGTATTGGTGAAGTGACGTCAGCTACGAGAAATGTCCAGGAAAAAGGTTTCCGGAGACCTAAATCTAGTTTCTTGACCGTGGAACCATAAGCAAGAATCTTACTGTTGTTAGCGGCGAACAAATGGAAACTTGGATGTAGTGCTGACGAATTTTTTTTAGGCGGGATAACAGAAACTTCACTGCCAGAGTCAACAAGGAAACGATCACCCGTAACTCTGTCAATCACGAAGAGCCTGCTGGATTTGTTGCCCGATTCCATCATACCAGCGATGATGGAAGGTCGTCGTTTTTTTTCTGGAATTTACATGGCTGACGGCAGTAGCGGGCTTTCTCACCGAACTTGTTGTGATAGAAGCAGATATCCCGTGCTCGACTTGAACGAGATGTTGAACGCCTAGCTTGTCGCTGTTGGGAGTTACTACGATATCTCCCTCTAGAGAGTCGATTCACCGTTGCCGTTAGCTCTGCCACTTGTTTGGTGAGCGTTTCGATGGCTGATGTCGAATCGGTTCGATCTGGAGTCGACTGCATTTGAGATGACGACGATGGCTGGATTCGACACACGTAATTTTGGGTAGTGACTTCAGCCACTTTGTCGGCTAGGACAGCAAGTTGATCTAATGGCTCACTGGAAACCGATAACACTGCTTGAATATTTTGCGGTAAGCGTTGCATCCACAAGGTGCGCAAGAACTCGTCAGTGACTTTGTTGCCGGAGAGTTCTTTCATCTTTCGCAGCAGTTGACTTGGCTTTTGATCACCCAGCTGTAGCTCGTTCAAAAGTTCCTTGACTTTTTGATGTTCCGTCGCGGCGAACTCCTTTATGAGGCGATCCGACAAGGCTTGATAGCGGTTGATTGCCGGAGAATTTAATATCAGATCCGAGACGAAAGACAAGCATTCTCCGTCCAAGGAAGAGACCAAGGCTGCATACTTCGTGTCATCGTTAGTGATTCCACTGAGTTGAAAAGCACTGTTGCACTGTTGAATCCATAGTTGGACATTGGATTTACAAAACGGAGGTAATCGAAGTCCAATCCTCGAAACTTGAGCATTTTCTTCCGCCGCGAGAGGGGTCTGTTCTTCAGGGGGCCTGTTTGAGGGAAGAATCGAGTCGTCGTAACCACAGACATAATGGAGGCTCGGAAAGAAGAAAATTTCCGAAAATGCATGAGATGAAATCTTCAATGAAGATGGACTTTTCTTGATGGTTAATGTTCCTAAACGTCGCTGGTCACCACTGCGGAGTCACTACACAGAGCCACAGCTTCGGAATAAACATTTATTACGACGACACAAACATGATTATCTGGGTTAATGAAAAAGTAAGACAGGCATAGAAATTTTCGAACCTCACGCTTTCGTGTGCAGTGACTCTCTGCTCTGCTGTTTTCCAGACGGTCGTCTCCAGTACCCGGGATCACGTGACACACTCGAGGTCGTTGACCCGACTCTTGGGGGGTCGTCTGCGTGAGACACCACAGGCTTTTTATATACCCCTTTATACGTAAATTTCGTATTTACGACATAAATGCGATAAATGAGAAATTTGCCAATGTCGACGAATAAATGCACAAATTTGAATTTTTAACTACTTTTCGAAAAATCTCGATAATTTAAATTTTATCGTCAATTCTTCCGTGTATTTCCAAGCTATAACTGACACCTTAAAAGAATACGAAAATAAAGGATCTAGTATCAGACTCCGCGCGTTACATGATGCGCGCTTAAAATTATTAAAAACACTTCTTGGTGACAACATTTTGCACTAAATGCTGGGCGCATAAAGTGGATTTTGTCAGTGACACATTCATTAAAAAATTCAAAGAATTTAATTCTGTTGTGGCCAAGACGAAGATAACTTTTTTGCGCTCAAGAAGAATGAAGTCGTGGTTCAAAGGCACCATTCATCTGAGTGAATATCATTTATTGCTGCTTTTCTCAATAAATATTAAGACGATTACTCCAGCATAAGTTTCTTAAGTTTTGACAATGAAATTCTAGCTCCTAAAATACGGGTTCAGTTGACCCTTGTTTCCGAGTTCTGAAGGAAAATTATGCTAATCGACAATTTGAAAGGATCAGACTTTCCATTTGCACATGTTTTGTGGAGTAAGTTAATAGATTTGAAATTTTTTGGGCTCAAATTTCGAGGGCATTTTTACGAGAGAAAAAATTTGACAAATGAGTACAGTAGTCTCGCTTATCCGACATAAACGGGCAGGCAGAACGTCGGATAATACGGAGGTGTTAAGGAAAAGCCTATTAAACGTCAAACTTTTATAATTTTGCACATTACGAACCTAATAATCATGTTTACAGAACAATGTTTACAAACATGTTTGAACATGCTTACAAAACAAAAAAAAAATCATGTGAGAAAATGAACTTACACAGTTACAGAATATTTTGAACTAAACACTGTACTTTAAAATACTTCGGTCTTGTGATGATTTAAAAAAAAAATTTTGATCGTAGTCTAACTTTCCTGACGAGTGCCGTTTCTTCGCTGCCAAATCTGAACATCTTTGCAGCGTCACTATGTCGATTCCTGTAGCTTCTTGTTGCTCAATGTATTTAATTGCAGTTCCTAGATCCTTAACTCCGGCCGCTGTGGTGGTCGCGTAGTCATAGTGACGGACTCGCATCGCGAGTATCCGGATTCGAACCTCACCGTCGCCACAGTGGCGGTCGGCTGAAGTTGGTTTTCTGTGGTTCGTTCCCAACTTCGAGGCGCAAATGCGAGCCGATCTCCCCATTAAAAAGTCTCGCCACAGAGAGCAACAGGCCTACAACGATAAATTATTCAATCATTACACTTCACTCATAGTTAGAAAAACTGCTGGCAGCAGCACTACACATAAACAAACTTCACGTCAGGTTTCGCTACACGCTCATTCCCGCATGTACCAATTAGAGGTTCCGCAGAGGAATATGGACGAGGTGTATGTGTGGTTTAGTAGAGCCTTAACTCCGTCGTTATGTGAAATTCTGAAAGCTCAACAGTTGGTGCTTGATCCTTTCTTTTTAGCGGTGGGACGTCGGATAAACGAGACTACTGTATGTTGGAATTGATGAACGGCATAGTATTCTGCCGAAGACACAGCAGCCGAAAAGAGTTAAAATAAATTTGTCGTCTTAATGCATGGGTCCGACCAAGCACGGCGCAGAAACCTCAAGTGCAGAGGGGCCTCATGAAAATGAGATCTGGTTCAAATTATCAAGAGTAAGCATTTCTAGCAAGGTGGGGGAGGGGGCCTCAGAAAAATCATTTGAGCCGAGGTCTTATGCTATTTTTTTTTTTTTGTGAAGAAATACGAAATTTCTCTGACCCGAATTTTTTTTTTTTTTTTTTTTGCGAATAAATGCGAAATTTATGATTTTTAAATTTTTTTTTTTTGCGAAATTTACGTATCCCTAATACATAGGCGTACGCAGATTTTTTTCCTTCTGAGGGGAGAGGTTTCTTGTTTTTTTTGCAAAATAACATTATCATCTTGGCTCAAGCCAATGCCCATGTATGTTCAGTACATATAGCGATTTTGGTCAGATAAAAATACACACACACTCTTCCGCTCTTTTCTTTTCGTTTACAACTCCAGAAGATTTTGGGAGGAAGACCACCCTTTTCTTCTATTTTTTTGTGCTGTTATAAAAAATAGGGTGGAGGAATCTTCCCTCATTCACCAAATTTTTCTGATAACGATAGCAATAGTGTTTTCATGTGTTGTGGGGAGTTGCAGAAATCGAAGGTTTTTTTTATGTGGGAAAGATTTTGAGCCAGAGGCCTTTCATGCCCCTTTTTTCCCGACTTGTATCAAAAACGCCGAATTGAATCGCCAACACAAGACAGTATTTCAAAAAAAGAAGAAGAAATATTTTAAAAAAAAACAGAATTAAAGCCTATGCTTTGCTGACCATTTTAAATAGGGATCTTGCGCTTGGATCTCGTCCCTACCTGTCACACGAGGAGAAACAAAAATATGTTTATACGAGAAAAGCCATGCACTTTGGCGCCCCCGATCACTGGTCCGTCTCCCGACTCACCGGACTTTCCTAGTAGTGCGACCAGGAGCAGCTCCTCTAGAAGGGCGTCAAATCCGAAGTGAAAGGGCGGAGAAAAAATTAGGGAAAATTATTTGTGCCCGCTGTGTGTAGAAGGGGCGCCAAGTGTGAAGTAAAAGGGCGAAAGAAATTTACAGAAAACGATTTCTGCTCGCTTTAGGAGGGACATCATATCCGAAGTGGAAACGCAAAAAGAATAATCAGGGGAAAAAAAACTTATTTGTGCCCTATCTAAGAGGGGCGTCAAGTCCGAGTAAAAGGGCGAAAAAAATGGGAAAATGATTTCTGCCCGCTCTAAAGGCGCGAATACACTAGCGCGCAGATCGTGCAACGCACGACCCGCTGCAGTGGTTCTAATCCGCTCGAAAACCGCTTCCAGGTGGGTCCGGTGAAAACAGTTCAAGAATCGTTCGCAACACCGTACAAATTACTGAACACCCAATTGCGAATACTTTCATTGCATGATCTACGCGCTAGTGTATACGCGCCTTTAGAAGAGCGCTAAATCCATTGTAAAATGTTGGAAAAAATTCGACATGGTATGTTATGACGAGAGCCTGGATTATATGCACTAAAAAAGTTGCGAAATTATGCTCTAAAATTATTCAAATATGTATTTAAAAATGCCAAAATATGCACTTAAAATGCCGAAATATGCGATAAAACGCACTAAAAATCCTGAAAATACTAAAAATTCGAAAAAATGAGAAAATAGGCACCATGCATAAAAAAAAGCCGATGTGCTTTTAAAATGCATCTGTTCTATTTCTTAGTGCATATGCATTCATTCACAGAAAAGAAAAAAATGTCCCCACATATGCATACGAAAATAATTTTTACATATTTTTTATTCTGGCATTCTCCTCTCGATTTCCAATTTGTTGTAGCTGATCAACAACGAAAATACCTCCTCCTCCTAACCCGATCATGGACCGCCGCTCTGACTCTATAAAGAGTTTTAGCAGGTGGTCGAAGACCTGGGCATGTATGTGTTGTAGACCTATCGTGAAGTCTATTTCTGTGTAATGATTCTTATGTGTAGTGCTGCCGTAGCAATATCGAGAAGCTGAAACCAACACAAAATAAATCCACCCGTTTCATCTACGACAGTTGGTCCTCCTATGAAGGGACGGGCTTAAGTATTTTGCGGCCCGGTGTAAAAAAAAAATTGTGGCCCCTCTGAACAGGGATTTTCCAATACTCTATTACTCTCTGGTGCTCGAAAATGACTGTAAACTCCTTCGTAGTCATAAAAAAATGCCATTTGGCAATATATAGACATGTTATCCGCTTCCCAGTGAAAAGTGCGCCCCCAAGCACTTGAAGATTTGGGACTCTATTTACCCTGGCCCTCAACTTTAGAGGTTCTATATCTTGGACTGAATTTTAAGCTATTGCTTTGCTAAGAAGTTGAAGTCAGAGTGTAATCAAAACGTTTTTATCCCCTTTTGTGGCCCCAAAAAGTTAGCGGCTGCACCCTTCGCACCTGCCTAAGTCCGACCCTGCTCCTATGTGTCTGTCTCTCTGAACGTTAACGCGAACTTAATCTTCTCACCGTCTTTTTTCTCGATTAACGATAGCCGATTTTCTATGCCGTGTGCATTCCTACAAAGCACAAGAAGCCTAACGCCAACGCTTTACGTCGAGCGTGATTGATCGACTGCTTCTGAAGGAGTCAAATGCGTCGTGCGCCACTCGTTTCACCGATCTTCTCTTCATTTTTGTTTTCTTTCACTTCCCTTCAAATGAGAGCCGGGTTTTCCTAGGAATAAGTTTTTGCGCAGAGTGAACCGAACTGGATCATTTCGCGTCGGGCGAAACGTGCTACATAATCACGCTACGCGTTTGTGTTTTCCTAGCTTGTCGCATCAGCCAGGGCAGCTATGTCTCTATAATATAAAATCACTAACTCGAAAAGGGCCTGTTGCTAAGCAACCGAGTGACGGAAGTGGGTGAAGTTTTTGAGTGACGGAAATCTGTTACGTTTTTGTGTTACGGAAGTCGGTTACGATTTTGGGTCAAGTATTCATTTAACTCTAGCACATATTGGGACCCATTTGACCCATATGTTATGTGCATGTACCGAGAGGCTCCCATATCCTACAGCAGGGCCCTTAGGCTGGAATTTAGATGGCGAGCTCCCCAAACCAGCTTTTCAGGGCCCCTCTGTGGTTAATTTATAGTGTGAAAAATCAAAAAGTGATAAGAATCGTTCTGGTCCTGTCAGCCCTGCCCTTGTGGGAGGGTCATGCCGAGAGGTATGTATATGTATAATATACATATAACAACAGTGCTCCCAACACACAGGGTCAGGGTACCCGGGGGGGGATTGTACGTATACCTTCATGGGAAAGTTAAAAGTTTTAATTTCCAGGGGCCCTTGATGGATCTCATTGTTTTCTTGCTGCTTTAACGTTGAAAAATTTGCGATAGCGGAAGCACAAGATATATCCAGTCTGGGGGCCCCATAAAATTTGCGAATTCGGTCACGGGTAGTTGCGTGGGTGGTCCTGGATTTTATTCGTTGGTAAAACGACTACAAATGAAAATTTTTCATGGCATTCGCACCGGGGGATGACCGACAAGCTTCCATATCGGGGCCCCCATGTTTACAGGTTTCATTTTGGGGGCCCTGGGTGAATCTCATTATTTTCTGTTGCAGAATTTGCAACAGCGGATGCCCGAGATGAAGACAGTCTGGGGCCCCACTAAAAGTATGCGAATACAACGGGCAACTGATTGGGGACACTAGCTTTTATTCATTGGTAAAACGAATACAAATGAAAATTTTTCATGGCATCGCAGTGGGGGATGACCGACAAGTTTCCAAGTCGGGGGGGGGCCCCCATGTTTACAGGTTTCATTTTGGGGCTCTGGATGAATCTGATTCTTTTTGTTTTTCAACATTATACAATTTGCAACAGCGGAAGACCGAGATAAATCCAGTCTGGATTCCCCACTGAAAATCTGCGTATTGTGTTCCCGCTACTGGATGTGGGGCCCTGGATTTTATTCGTTGCAAAATTGAAAAATTTTCGTGGCCCCTTACAGGGGTGTGTCCGACAAGCTTCCAGGTGAGTGCTCCATGGGAATGTTGATAGGTTCTAATTCGGGGCCCCTGGATGTATCTCATTGATTTTTGCTGTTTAACATTGTAAAATTTGCAACACATCGGTAGCCCGAGATATATGCAGTGTGGGCCCCACTAAAATTCAGCGAATTAAATCTGGGGCCCCAGTTTCTGGGGGTACTTGATGAATCTCATTTGTTTTTTGTTGCTTTATCATTATTTTTATTAAAATTCGCGTCTTCAGTAAACTGGTGCTTTCACACGTCTCTTTCCATAGCACGCTGATGAAGTGGAAATAAACAAGATATGTTGTGAAGGTAAGTGGGGAGGGGGGGGGGGGGGGTTGGCCGCCAAAGATGGAGGGGGCAGAGCCCCCTAGTAGTACATATTATCACCCTTGTGGGTTTTCTTTCCCTTCAAACTGGAGCCACTGAGCTATAAGTAAACTTTACTTATAGCTCAGTGACTGGAGCATGCAGACGACAGAGTAGCTGATGCCAAAGCTATATACTATAATATATAGCCGTCCTGATCTGATGCGCCACGCTAGGAAAACACAAACGCGTAGCGTGATTATGTAACACGTTTCTGCCGGTGCAAAAAAACCTATTGCTAGGAAAACCCGGCTTTATGCTAACACGAAATAGACCACGACCACCTAGATAACCAGTTATATAGGAGGTCGTGAATAGACCCCATTCTGTTCACGCGGTGCAGAACCTGCTCCTACAAAAACCTCCAATTTATATTCATTACTTTATGTAAATATGGTCGGTCAGGACCTTAGAGGAGAAATAAAGCCTTAGAGGAGAAAATATATACTTATATTTCTTCTCGATGGTCAGGACTTACAGTAATTTCTTCCGAAAGCTGTTCGGCTTTGACCTGTTTAATTTCACAGTGTGGAAAAATATTTCCATGATAAGTGTTAACCACTGAGCTCAGTGGTGTTAACTGACATCGTTTTCGAAGATGCGAGTTTTGGTTTGTCTTTATAATTATCAGATGGCAGCAGGAGTTCTATTATTGGTTTTACCTTTCCGATGGTGTTTTCCAGTTTGTCAATAGATGGCACTGAAGATCGTAATATTCAATGTTCAATTATTATTCAAGAGCTGAGCGCGAAAAGAAATCGGTGCAGCCCCCACCCCAAATGCTTGAAAATTATTAATTGATGTGAAATAAAATGTAGTCCCCTCCTTCAGAAAATGTTTCTGGCTATGGCCCTGTAGGGCCACATAATTTAGTGATAAGATACAAACAGCATATATTTGAGGGTTACTATAACCAAACATCTTGGACCTTATAGTGGGTGGGGAGGGGGGAGGAGAACTCATGTGCTTTCTTGGCATGAAAACAATTTTCATAAACTTTAAAAATCTATACACTTCTGTCAATGGAAGGTGGGGGGGGGGGTGCCCTCAAAACTTAACATTTTTCTTAACCACATTATAAAAAAATTTAGCCTTTGAACAGGATCGGAATTCGGCAAACTGTAGAAGGGAACAAAAATACCATTATAAAATAATTGAATTTTACCCCCCCCCCCATAAAAATCCACGAAGCCCTACCTTGAATTTATTTATTTATGCCTTTTGGCATTGGAGGAGATTCAGGGATCGATCCACACATGTTGGCACAGGAAAGGGTAACGCTCTCCCCACAACTTCAAAGATGTGTGTGAGTGATCTGATATGTTATGGAAAATGTGATAAACCAGTTATTATACACAATATAACTGGTTTATCATGCATACTTACCGATTGTCTTGGTAAGTTTGATAAATTTATCACTTTTACTGGCGAATGTATATGACACCCAAGCATCGTTAGTAAATTTGATAAATTCTAAATTATTCACTTTTACCAGAGATTATACCCAAGTACTGTTGGTAAATTTGATGAATACTTTAAATTCACCTTTATCTGTGATTATGCATAATATCCTAGTGTAATTGGTGAATTTGATAAATATAAAAAAAAATCCAAATGAATGTGGTATGTGTGACCAATGCAGTTGGACCCTGGTACAATAAATTTTACGAGCGTACCCCAATATGATGATGCAATATATATATATATATATGAATTATCACGTATAGTATATCATATTTACCAAGGATGCAATGCTTGGCTATTGTGCATAATTATCATAAAAGTAATAACTTTTTTAGTACTTATTAAATTTACCCATGACACTTGGGTACTATGCATAATTGCTGATAAAAGTGATTAGCTTAGAGAAATTTATCAAATTTACTAACAATAATTGAGTGCTACACATAATCACTGGTCAAAGTGATTAATTTAGAATAATTTATCCAAATTTACCAACGGCACTTGGGTACTATGCATAATTGCTGGCAAAATTATTGATTTAAGGAAATTTATTAAACTTACCAAAATGCTCAGTAATTATGCATAATAACCAGATTTATCACATTTACCATAACATATATATATATATTTGTATTAACATCTTTATCTACCCTCCTCTCCTTTAGACTTTCAAGTCTATCTCAACCTATTCATAAAATATCTGCGGCTGACTACCAAATCCACATTGTATAACTTATTATCATATGAATGTGTTGTGTGTAGGCTTAGATGTTTCTTCAGTAAAAGAGACAGTCCCTCTGCAAATGATGAATCTTTTGCGCCCGAGTGGCATGGTGGTAAGATGCTCGTCTACCACCGGAAGGTTGCTGTCACGTTCCTGGGTTCGAACTTGAAGGAGGATAGAGATAAGATATTTTCCCTAACAAACTTGAGGTGACCACCGATAGACAGCGCCTTCATTTCCAACCTATCTCATTAATGGCAGTAAATTGCAATATAACGATATGACCGGAGTTGGTGTTTGGTATAGTAGTAGTCCCTGTGCAGTATTGTGGTCATTATGCTGGACTCTCATCATGAGAATTTGAGTTTGAACACTGTTGATGGCACAGCGGTGGTTGGCTGAATTTCCTTTTTCCTGCAGTTCCTCAACTTCACGGCATGAACCAGTCTCTTCGCAAAGAGCAGGCAAACCTTTAACACGATTCTTATTCTTAAATAACACAAAAATTCAGGTATTTACCATTTTCACTTCAAAAATATGAAAGACAGTTGGCAGCACTTAGTACAACACAAAACAAGCTTAACTCTGTCGACAAAAATATGTTAGTACCATATACGTGACACATAACGTTCAGCATGCACCAATTCGTTAAAAATTTCCCCGAAGAATAGTTTACAAAGAGTGTGTACAGTCAAGTAGTAGTAGTTGAATAAACAAATATAGAAGTCACAGGAAACAAGATCCAGGCTGTACAGTCGAAATGTTCCTGTTGAATCTTTTTGAGAAGTGCATTGGTGGTATTTGCTATCCGAATCCGAGTAGGAGGGACTCACTTGCCAATACTCCCAGCTTTTATTTTGAACTGTTGAAGGTGTTGGGTTGGGGAAAATATGCAGCAGAATTGATTTTGAGCCACCAAAATCAATTCTGTGAATTTCATAGTGACAGACCCAGGTTCAGACCTCATCGCAGGTCGTCGCAGTCAGCCACAATTGGTTTTCTGTAATTTCCAACTTCGAGGCGCAAATGTGGGGCGATCTCCCAGTTAAAAAATTTCCACAGAGAGCAACAGGCTTATGAGAGTACAAACATTCAATTGTTCGATCATAGTTAGAAAAATAGGTCGCAGCACTAAAAATTCACAAACACTAGATATGCATTCATGTTACCACATTTGAAAACGCTTTCATGCACATCTTTGGTTTCACCAGTCTTCCCAATTCCCGCAACAGATGCCGCCACTGTGATATATAATAATTTAAAAAATAATAATTAAAAAAATATTTTCTCTGTACATATATCACCACTGCTAATGATTATATTGCTTGGATTCATGAGCATCGGTCATTGAGATAGAGGTGTGGTGAAAAGCAGATATCTTTAATGAAAATGGCAGCCAATTTCGGAGCCCTGAAAATTTGTGGGTCCTTGGCACGTGATCTGTTTGTCCATGAGAAAAACAGGTCCTGCCTACACTTACACATTATGTATTGGTACTTTCCAAACTCTCATCCTCACGCCAAAAACACAAATATGCAACGTACTTAGAAAAAAAAGAATGTGGGAAATGGAAATGACATTTGAATATATGTTTAATCTACTCATGTTACTCTATGGAAGTCATTGAAATGCTTTGTAACATGATTTAGTAGGGATACACATTCGTGTTTCAGGCAAAACTTAAGTAGCAAAATAAGGTATCCAACCAGATAATTAAAAAAAAAGCAAAATTTGCACATTTGTGTTTCTGGCATGTGAGGGGGGGGGGGGGAATATAATGATCACAAAGAGTTATACTTTTCGGACCTTTAGAGTATTCCTAAAACATTACACCTTTATGAACGTGAAGCAAAAACAATGAAATTCACGTGCTAATATTAAAAATAATAACAATCAATGTTTGTTGACATCACACATTATCAATTATAACAACTCAGAGAGAAATGTATGAAAGGTAAATATCACCCGAGCGATAAAATGTATAAAATAAAATTGTGGTATAATCCAATTAAGAATGTGAACTGTTTAGCATCGGTAATCAATGTATAAGTCAATTTGTTTTGATTGTTAAGTATGTACTACATGTGCTGTAATAATTATAGGAGGAATGGAATAACTGCTTTTCTTGTCTGAGGGTAGTGTTTAAAAGTCTGCTTGTACCAATGATGGGTCATCAGACCAGTGATGGTTTGGTTCATGACAGTCCAGAGGCAAACAAGCCACCATGTTAAGTTCTGACCATCCATAATGAGAGAAGCCGATAAATAGATTACAATTTCCGCAAAATAATGTGGGCAGGACAGGTATTCAAACCATCCTCCAATCGGCATCACATGCTTCATTGTAAGAACTTTTTTTCCTGCAAGAGAGTCAAAAAAGAATTAATAGACTCAAGAATTTACTGCAACAGAATTAATATATTAAAAAAAACATTCTCAAATAAGCGATTAATATACACACATGAAGTAAATCTTTTTAATCCGATTCTCCAAAACTTCCAAAGAGAAAAAAAATGTCTCACCATCTTTATCTTTTCGCAACGATGCTAAACCAATGTGCGCTTGATACTGCATGAGAAAACCAAACAAAAACATTAGGATTCCTGCGAGATGTTTGAACGTTAGCCAGCTCACATTCAATGGTGTAGATTTATTTCCACCTAAAAAAAATTATATATTTTTTTAATAGTGTTAAATACAGAACTGAAGCAAAACTAGGCATAAATCAATGAGATATTAAAACATCATTGACATTCTTAATAGGTAATCACAATGCAAGATTATCAAACCCACAGAGCTGAGACAACTGAGAGACGCTTAGGAATGACCTTACATTAAGATGGCGCAAGGCACTGATAATACAAATACTTTTGCAAAATGCAGTCCTCCTATACAGGAATAATCCGATTTATGTAAACTCTGTGAGTTACCTGATTTTTCTGTGAAAAATTCACTTTCTTCTAATTCAAGTGTGTTTGCTAGACCACTGCTGAGGTAATAGATATGAAGTAATAATCAAGGAGGAATTATTTAGTTGATCAGAATACCAAATTTCACCAAATTACATAGATTTTTAAGATGCTACAAAATCGGGGTTGTAAAAGTATCAGAATTTGACAGGTAATCTGACAACAGGAAAGAGCTGTGAGCCACCTCATTGTCATGATGAAGCCCCAATAACTTCGTCTTGCAAAAATCTGGTCACTTACATCTCACTGAATCATGCAGGAACTCATGAATCAACCAGAAGGGACTCCAATGGGAAGTCTCTTCTGGTGTCAAAAAATCACATTTTGATACTTCAACAACCAATTTTTTCCCTGATCTTGCCCCCATGTGACTTTTCCATTCTCCTCGAATAAAGTATTTTCTTAAGGAGCAACAATTCTCAGGTTCTAAAGAAGTGCAGCGACAAAGGCAATGGAGGATATGACAAAAAAAGTTGCAATCTGCATTTACATCTTTGTACGAACATGCTACAGTCATATACAACAGATTCTCATGCAATAAGAAAAGTGACAAACACAATGTTTTGTTTGTAAAAAAAATAGGTTTATTTCAATCACAATTAAAAAAAAAAGCGAAAAAAACTCACTTCTGTAGCTGTCAAATCCAGGAGCTTCGCAGAGAAGAGAAAGTCCAACACCAAAATAAAATGTCAGGCCTACTATGTAATGGATGACATTCATTTTCCCATCAGAAAAAACAGACACGAAGTGACACTCATAGCAGCGACGAGAAACTTGCATAAACAGCAGGACACTCAGCACAACTACAGATTCAGCTGGTACTGAAACAGAAATCCTCAAGGTGAAAATTTGTAAATGACTCATTACCAAGTGTGAGAAAGATTTGAATCTCATTAGTAACACACAATTAATTCAGTCATTTTCATTCTCAAAGCTGTGAGAAGTACTAACTTGTGCTTTTCCTATGCTTAGTGGTGAAAACATTGAGTAAATCATCAAATATTGGGCTGTAATTTCCAAAACCATACCTCCCAATGACTTCCAGCAGAATCGTGAAGAAATATACAAATGCAAAGACATAAAAATGGCTGAACCACCTGCAAAAAGAAATAGTGAGTGCAATATAATGACAAAACTATTTTCAAAACCAGGGTAAAAAAACATTGACACCTTCACTAAGGATAAAAAAAATCATTTTCTGAATACACAATCATTTTCACATAATAATTTTCTCCACAGCTTAACTTTCATTTTATTTCGTACTAGCTTTAATACTCGGCATTTCCTGGGTTTTCTCAATAAAACGGGAACATTGAAGTGAAAAAATATTGTAAAGGAATAAACACGTCCAAGACGCATTGTTAGAGAACCATGGTAACTAAAACAAGGTTGCTATGAACATGAAAAGTTCATAAATCGCTGCCTTTTAATCAACTCCTCACATAACAGTGCCTTTATGATTGTGGATTAGGTTTTAAAAGTGAGTATTAGTGAAACTTCCAGGCAGGTAGAAGCTTTAATACATCACCATGCCTGGAGGCCAGTCATGGAGCCAAGGCAAACCCCCATGAGCTGCAAATAAATCTGAGGCGATATCTCCAGCTGCAAAATGAAGCTGAGGCAGACATCTTCAGCAGTGAATGTAGTAGAAGCAGACATCTTCAGCAGTGAATGTAGTAGAAGCAGACATCTTCAGCAGTGAATGGAGTAGAAGCAGACATCTTCAGCAGTGAATGTAGTAGAAGCAGACATCTTCAGCAGTGAATGGAGTAGAAGCAGACATCTTCAGCAGTGAATGGAGTAGAAGCAGACATCTTCAGCCTAGAATGAAACGAAGGCAGACATCTCCAACTGCGACATAGGCGGAGATAGACTTGGAAGTCTGGGGGGCACAATGATGTCAGTTCATATATACATTCAGTCGACTCCACCTTTGATGCTGGGGGGGGGGGGGCAATGCCCCCACCCCCGTATCTCCGCCCATGAGCTGCAATTTTGTGGTGGGGGCAGATATACCATCAGCTGCAGATAAAGAAGAGGCGGATTTATATCCAGCTCCTCCTGTAGCAAAGACCAGCATCTCCACTAACGAATGGAACGCAGGCAGACATCATTGGCTGCGAATGAAGTTGCTGCAGTTATCACCAGCTGTGAATGTAGCCAAGGCAGTCATATTCATCATCGAATGGAGGGCATTTGAAATTTGACATCTTTGGCTGCAAATGAAGTCAAGGAAGGCACGGATTTAGGGCGTTCAGAGAAGCAATACATTACTTGTAATAGTTGAATGGTCTCATATTTTACAGGACAGATCAATTTACCCTCCTTTTTTGACTTGAGGGGGGGGGGGCATTTTTTAATGGAAATTTACGAAATGAAAAAAAAACTGAAATTTTAACCTACCTTTTCGGCACTTCAAAAAGACTCACAAAAGATTTTTTCCCAGAGAAGTTTTTGTTGGTTTTTCCGAATTTGAATATCCTAACCAAGAATTTTGGAAGTTTTTTTTCCGCAAATATTATAGCAACTCCCGATAATGTCACGGCGAAAGTATAAAACAGCCAAAAAGCGTGTAAAAGATTTGTTTGGGTCATTTTTGCTCGATAATAGCACGTGCGTGTGATCAGCTCCCCTCTTCAAACCCCCTCTTGCCTATTTCAATTGTTTGTTGACATGCAATCCACAGGCAGTTGGAAATCACGTGGCACTTTATGAAAATAAGGCGGCTCAGATGACGAGCGAACTCTTCGTCTTCCATCTAGTGGCAAAACCAGTTTTCCTCACAATGGCATTTGATCATTTAAAAAAAAGCAGAATAGGGGAGCAGCGATTGACTGCGGTTAAGGCGACTAGAACTGCGGTGATAATACTGACGTCACACTTTGCTCAAAAATGGCAAAAAGTCAGATTTCCAAGAATTTATGTGCAGCTCTACGGACTTTGGAACGTAGTCAGTCTACTCCTCCGTGATTCGTCAGATATTCATGAACATGACTTATCATGTTTATAAATAATTTTTTGTACCTTTATCCATTTATAAACAACAGTGTACGTACATGTTCCATGATATTGAATTTTTTGAACCAAAAACAAGTATTTTGAAATTTCTCTCACATGATGAAGAACTTTCTAAAAATACCGAAAATCCCACTGGTCACATGTTGCCACTGAGCTCAGTGCATGGTGCAACCTCAAACTCAGAGCATGAACAATTATTCAAGCGGTCCTACAGCCGGGTTTTCCTAGGAATTGGTTTTTTACGCAGCGTGAAACGAATTATTCTGTTTCGTGCGGGCAGAAACGTGTTACATAATTACGCTACGCGTTAGTGTTTTCCTAGCGTGACGCATCAGATCAGGGCGGTTATATTATAGCATATGGCCTTGGCATCAGCTACTCTGTCGTCTGCATGCTCTGGTTTGAAGGCGAGAGAACATCGGCAAAACGCGCGGCGCAAGACGCATTTGACTCCTCCAGAAGCAATCGGCCAATCACGCCCGACGTAAAGCGCCGTCGTGAGCAGTATTGCGCTCTGTAGGAAAACAGTCATGCTGCTTTTCTTACCGGTGAGTTGACGGCGTGTCGCACTGGTCGAATCACGTTGCGCGCGGTGCAGGAAACCTGCTCCTAAGAAAACCCGGCTTAAAGCCCTTGTAGGTATAAAGGACGTAAAATAAAGTGTCATAAAACAATAGTTCATTAAAACTAAGGCGACTGGATAGGGGCTTCCCTTATTCTAGTGGCTATAATTAAAACCAAAGCGGCGCGAGATCTTTATACAACTTTGATTAAAACTTAATCATTAAGAATTAATTTTTTCTGTAAAATTTACAAATCACTATATCTGCTGAATAAGAACATTATTTTATTTATAAAAATTTATCAAAGGTTCTGAAGTTCAAAATACTAACTGGAACATTTTTTTACGCTTATTTTAATGGTGAGTCATAACCGTCTGCACTTCGAGTGTGAAGTGACAGCTTAAAAAAACTTGAAAATTTCTAGTTTGCCGTCTCGATTATTTCAAATTTTGTGGTGGGGTTGAGTTTCGGTGTTGATTGAGTTGAAATGGTCCGGATCCAGCCCATAAAACTTGAGCGCCCGGATGACGTTGAAGAGAAGCAGGAAGCGAGGGCCGCCACTCTTGGGACCACGATGTTGATGTTGGTTGTTTCTCTGTCCATAGGATTGATTCGAGCTGGTGAGTTTCAAGGATTTTCCTCCTGTTTTTTTTTTTTTAATTTGTATCAGTTCTCTGTGCTTAGTTGCTTGGGCATTGCCTGTATACGAGGCATGGCTGATCGCTCCAGTGGTGGGTATACCGCCGCTGTGGTGGTCGAGTGGTCATAGCGACGGACTCGCATCGCGAGGAACCGGGTTCGAGCCCCACCGGCGCCACAGTGGTAGTCGGCTGAAGTTGGTTTTCTGTGGTTTCCAGCTTCGAGGCGCGAATGCGAGCCGATCTCCCCGTTAAAAAGTCTCGCCACAGAGAGCAACAGGCTACAATGTTACAAATATTCAATCATTACACTTTATTCCTTGGCAACACTGAAATATCAAACACAACACTAATCTCTGTTCGTTCTAACTTGGGTCCTGATGTAAATAAAAGCATGTGTGCGATGCCCAAAATGATTGGTTGAAGAACATTTCACCTTTTCTTACTGTGCAACACCTCCAAAAATATAGTCCTTTGTCGTTTGCCCCTCATACCTAATAATAATTTTAAAAAAAAAATATTTATTCCATATTATTTCAAAGTTATCTGGAAGACGGGAAAAAATATTTTTTAAAGATCTGTCAGAGCGTTTTTGCTGCTATGTCTTCAGGGTGGGTGTTGACAGGATACGCCTTTCTCACTCAAACATTACCGTCCCCTCTTTTTAAACGGAAGTTTCATTTTATTATTGTTATTCGTATTCGCAAACAGATTTGATATACACTTGTATACGCTTCTTCAAGAGGTCTTGCAAGAAAAAGAGTTTTCTTCCTTATCATTTGATGACATAAATGAAATATGCGTGTTTATCTTCTTTGGCAGAGCCATTTGAAAATTCATTTCTTTGCAGCTGCTCTGGACTCCTATAAACAAAGTTTCTGTCAACAAGATTTTTTTCTCACCCACACGCTTTGACGTACACTGGATACGAGTGGTGGGGGGGGGTCACTTATCGTTCGTGGTGAATATACGCATTTCAAAAGAATTCTCACTTCTGCTTGAGGAGCTTGTTAGGAGGAAGTAATATTTTTTTCGTCGAAGGCGGCGAGCCGAAAAGGTCTGAGGAAGATATGAAGGTAAAGTTTTGAAAATCTGGTTTGAAAGAGTAATGCTCATTTTTGATTCAGTTAGCCTCATTATGACAGACACTATAGGTCCCGTGAGAAAGCCTGGCCTGGGGGCCCATCAAAGATCTGTCCAGGGGCTCCAGCTGCTGGATGTTGGCAGCTGCTGGCTGTTGGTGTCATGGCTCGCAACCTACGCACGGATAAAAGAACCGAAATTGTCTTGACAAAAAACAGGATATCAACAACAGGTTGAAGTAAAGAAACGAAATAATGTGGATGACTCTCGTCAAATTGGAACTGCTACAGCCCATGGATTATTATGAAATATTTAATTATACAGATCCGCAAGAAAAATAAAAAGTGGCAACACAACGGTAAGTCGTTCATAATTTTTTTCACGTTATAAGTGGTAGCATATCTGGCCCAGGAAAATCATACTGCGTTAAATTAACTCAGAAATAAAATTGTAAAATTTTGAAGAAAAAAAAAAGTAATAAGAAAAAATGAGGATTTTTTCTCACTATCTGCCGTAAAATAATAAACAACTCGCACAAGCTTTTGTAACGACAATGGCCCCCACATCCTGCCGCAAGACCCCCCCCCCCCCAGGCTGTGATCTTTGGCGGGTCCTCAGACCAACCTTTCAATTGCCCTTCTATATAGTAAACTTTTAGCGTAAAAAAAATGACAAGAATTGTCGCAGGCAATGTCCGGGCTGGAGCTCTGTCATCCCAACTCTTGAGGAGTGTGCCATGATAACGACAGAATACCTTATCAAATTATTTTTTTTTGGGAGATATATATATATCTATTTTAATTAGTGTTATCAACAGTTCTTATTTCAACAAAATTTGGAGAACAGTAAAAAAAAATTTCCAGGAAAATTCTTCATAACAAATTTACAATCTCACCTGTTAAACAAACACATGTTTGGAACACGTAATGAAGGGGCGGGTAAAATTACAACCAATAGAGATAAAGGATGCGGAGTGATATCAAAAATTGGTACAGCGGTTTATTTACATCAGGACCCAAGTTAGAGCGAACAGAGTATAGCTACACACTCAGACTGTTAGGTGTACTCACTTTGTCCCTTTAGACTCTGCCACGAAGCTGGGCTGGAAGAGATCTCGGCAATGGGATAAGTCCAGTGGCAGAGCCCCTGGTGTTCATTCATTCAGTGGTGGGTATACCGTAGGCATCGATCCAGTGTCAGAGGCATTAGCTTACAACAAAAAGAAGGAGGGGGGCTAAGCCAAGATTTTTACGTTATTTTGCAGTTAAAAAAAAAAAAGACAAATTTTCCATAAGGTAACCGCCATAGTGTAATCGTTTTTGGCAATATGTTGGCAATTTTTTTTTTTGGCTAAGGAACGTGTGAAAGCATGGCAATAAATCGGCAAGAATGAAACGGAGTCATGTTTTCGGACGCCTTTTTCAACAAAAAATAAATAAAATCCCGCATCCAATCCTGACGATAAACGTAAAAAGAGCGAACACAACATTCTTACGCAAAATAGGGGGATTAAAAAATAGAACATTCCAGTCTAAAACTCTGGGTTTTTCGATAAAAACCATGAATAAAAGTTGGGTTATTAATAAATATTCTCTGGGTAATTAAAAACATGATTCTGGAATAAAAGCACTTGGCCTCTCTTATAAATAATGCAGCAGTAATAATTGTTTCATCAGGGGAAAAATAATTGTTCCTCTGGATTTAAAGTGGGCCTAGAATTCTTTTGGTTCAATAAAAACATGATTCTGGGATTAAAACTTGAATCCTTAAAACCTAAGGTATAACGGCTAGTGTGCATTAAAAAATAATATAAATGTACAATCTGAGAGAAAATGTAGAACAGCTGTAGTATAGTCCGCCACTAATTCTGTTGACTTTTAGCTCCAAACACATCCAGTGGCCGAACGTAAAGTCGCCAAACCTGTAACCGACACTGGACAGCAAAGAAAACATAATAACGGAAACCAACAAGTATAGTAATAATAACAATAGTCAAACGTATAAAAAAATATCACTTTCTGGACTAAACATCGAAACAACATAAGGTACTAAGATTAAAAATGAAACATTTTACACTGAATAAAAAGACCCGAACTCTTTTAAATAAACAACGGTTGGAACGATGCTTCCTGTTGCATAAATAATAAATATTTTCTTTCAAAAATATATAAAACCTGGACTCTCTTTAAAATAATAAACCGATCAGGCATTATGAATTACAGTCGAATCCCATTTTAACGAATACTGTTATAGCAAAAATCTAGTTTTAACAAACACTTTTCTAATCCCCCAATAAGTTTACATAGGAACAATGCTAGGTAACCTGGAATTCCATTATAACGAAATTTCGTTTTAACAAAGCGATTCCTCCGGTCTCTTGGCGTTCATTATAACAGGATTCGACTGTAGTAAGAAATGATAAATAAATTAATATTAACTAAATCAGAACAATGCAACCTTACAAAAGAATCTTAAAAATAATCCATGAAACGTGCACGCACAAAAAGGATGAGCACTGCAATGCAATTGCGAAATCAAATTAAAAAAAGAACTAAATCTAAAAAAAAACAAGATGAAAAGAAGATATCAGCTCAACGGTTTCAAAAGGAACTCCTTTGAAATCCCCACCTGGTTGCGTAGAAAAATCTAGAACAAAGCTATCGAACCATCTAGAACAAGCCTTAGAGGAAACGGCAGTACAACTAGTGCATCTTCATAGAATGATCTGGAAAAAGAAGGGAGTGATACGGCAACCCATTGCTGGGCTTGGTGACATATCACCAGAAAAAAAGTTGCCAAAATTAGTGGCAGATTATACTATAGCTGTTCCAAAAACACTGTATTTCCCACAAGCCAAATGAAGGTAACATACTGTATAAACGGTATAAAGATCCAAAAAAATATGCTTCACGGAATTGTAAAAGATACAAACACAGTTCTCTTTAACACTAAAGCCTATTGTTACTAGCGATCTCCAAAGATGACCTCACCTTCATATGATGACAGAACAGATCAACAGTTAAAAGTAAATAAGCAAACCTGCAACCTGAAAGAAAAATCTCCAATGTCAAATACTTGATAGAAAGTAAGCATCGAGAGGCGTTGAAAAGGAAATTGCCACAAACGAGAAAAAAGTATTATGTTACAGCTGGTCTGGACTAGACACTATTTTAGCAGCACAGTTTGATCTAGAAATTTATTTCATTGGGATAAGATTTTTCTCATCAAACTGAAATGAATCCAATTCATCCATGAAAAAAATTGAAAAATTGAGGAGCCATGAATGCATATTTGTATAACTAGCACAAACGCTAGAGTGATAAGACTGTGATTAACAATATGAATTTAAAATAGTGCAAAAAAGACGAGTAGTGCGTTGGCTTGAGAAACATTCCAGTCGCAAATGAAAAATTTTAAAAGATCCAATTTTTTGAAAGAACCCTCAGCAATGGGAAAAAAACTGCCAATTCGGCTGCCACCTAGCTTATGGAATGATACCAGTGAAAAATGCCCCCCCCCCAAAAAAATGCAATTTACACTACTACTACTTCACCAAATACCAACTCTGGCCATATCGCTATATTGCAATTTGCTGCCATTAATGAGATGGGTTGGAAATGAAGGTGCTGTCTATTGGAGGTCGCCTCAAGTTTGTTAGAGAAAGTATCTCATCTATATCCTCCCTCGGGTTCGAACTCTGTACCGTGATAGCAACCTTCACGGTGGTAGATGAGCATCTTACCACCGTGTCACTCTGGCGCAGTTTGCGCTACTGATAAAAAGTGGTGACTCAGTGAGAGCAAAGGTAAACACAAAGCCACAATTGACATTTTTCTTAGGAGGGGCGAACTAACATACTAGCCTAACGATATTCTCTTTGGTCTTGGCGGAATTCTTATTCAATAAAGAATAGCACAAATGCTCAAGCTATTCACAACAATAACCTGTCTGGAAGATCAACTTTGCCCAAGACGTCGTCGACTAATAATACAAATACACGAAAAACACAAAAAACTCCTAATTCATTTTGATATACAATGGCCATTGTCTTCAGAGGAAAAAATATTTAACCACTAATCAAACACACACACGCTAACCAAATATCCCACTTTGGATGAACACCAAATCTTAACTCTCTGTTGCTCAGCCTAAAAAAAAGTACGTCTGTTCACATCAAATATTCAAATTCACTTCGAGCGGGAATTGTAAGAAAATTAGAATAGACCAATCAGGTAGCTCCATTCTGCCAGGGTTTAACCAGGAGGCAGCATTACTATCACACGCAGGCTCTCAGTTTCATTCTGAAGTGAACAGCCATACTTTTTTCTGCTGAGCAACTGAGAGTTAAGATTTAGTATTCAACCCAAGTGGAATATTCGGTCATCGTGCGTGATAAGTGGTTAAATATTTTTTTCCTCTGAAAACAACACCCATTGTGTGTCGAAATGCATCAGGAGTTTTTTGTATTTTTCATATATTTGCCTTATTCGTTGATGGCTTCTTAAGATAACCTGTCTATAACAATATTTTTCCCCAAGAGACCAGCTTCACTGTATAATTTTTCTATTGTTTTTTGTAATCTTATTGAAGGAATTTTTATGTTATGGATATAAATGTATTGATAGTAAACGCTTATCTTAAATGCAAAAACTGAATGTTTTCACTATTCAAAATGAAATTGCCTAATTGCTAGTCGATTTGGTTGAATTAGAATTCATTCATTTTTCATGTCTTTTGTTCCAGGTCCTTTCATTATTGACAAGTTTCAACAGTTGTCTTGAGCATTTCCTGAAGTTCTCGTCTATATGTTGTACCATTGTGTATGTATGACCATGTTAATACCATTAATCCAGACTCTTTTGAAAAGAAAACATAGTTACAGTTGATGCTTGGTATAACGATACACATTCTTCTGCTGAAAATGAATGTTATGTCGGGTTGAATTGATATCAAACTGAAAACCAATATGGGATCGCTATTATATGAGAACTCTTGAGACATCATTTCGGGTTTCGTAGCTAAATGGTCGCTACAACACAGGGTCGTTAGTAATGACTTGTTATAATAAGCCCCCAAAGCAGAATGTTTTGTATTTTTCAGCTACCAGCCCTTGACTGATTGGAAATGTTCTCAGGTAAAAATTCCCATAATAGTGTCTTCTAAACCTTTTTTAGAATTCTTCCAGATTGTTCTGCAGTAGCACTAATTGTTCTGTGACGTACGTCACAGATTTCGGCATATTTTTGGCATTTGGGGGGATAACAAGCATCACCTTTGTATCACTTAAAGAATAAATGGACATCTCAATATTAATTTGTTTCATTTCATATTCCATATTTCTAAGAATTGTTCCAAGTAATATTTTACCAACAGTTACATTTTGAGCAGGGTTCGTACTGCCAGTGGTCATTATGGCACATAACTGCGGAATGTTTTATTTTTCGATTCAAATTCTCCAAATAATTGGTGTCTATTCTTCTATGTAACTAAACAGTGGTTTCATTTTTTTGTTTTTATCCCGTCTTAACCCAACTACATCCTAACAATAATGACAGGAATTTCAAACTCCAGTAGAGCCTTGAAAATGCAATGCCCCGAAAGTTTGAGTTTCCATAAAATTTTCGAATTTCCTTCTTGAGACCCTCTTTTCTCTGTTTTTTCTCCTCCAAGTAGCCAACTTTTTTTTTTTCGGGAGTACTACATAGTCAGTTGCGTAGCCAGGTTTTTGCCAGTGGGGAAGCGAAATTGTAAAAGGCTTGTTTCTTGTTTCGAATTTTGGCGCAAATTTGGAAAGTATTTCAAATTTCAATAAAAAAATCAAATTCATTCTTTATTTGATTCTTTTGTTGGTCTTTAAAAATTTATTACTTTTTGAATGATTAAATTGAATTCAAAGTTTTTAATTGATTTAAAAATTTTAAGTGTTTAAGTGATATTTTAGTATGTTTTGTGTATTTTAAGTGATATTTTAGTATGTTTTGTGTATTTTAAGTGATATTTTAGTATGTTTTGTGTATTTTAAAAATTTTTATTGCTTTTTTTTATGTGATTTTAATCTCGTTCTTCTAGTTACATTGTGTTGTTGAGCAACCTGTTGCATACTTACTCCCTCTCTGATGTGTGTACTTTTTAACTAAATATAAACTTCAAAAGGTCACAACTGGAAAATTGCTCAATAACACAATGTAGCTAGAAGAAGAATGAGATTAAAATTGCATCAAAAAGCAATAAAAAAAAAAAGTAAAAATATAAAATTTAAAAAAAATGTAAGAAATGAACGTATACCTAAAATTTCATATTTTCATCCAATTATTATCTTCCCAGGCCCATCATTTGGGGGGTTGGTGGCAGAGGCGACGAGTTTTCTGTCGCGAAAATTTACACTTTCTTCGTGGCGAAAGCTTTCGTAACGTATTGAAACGTCTATTGGTGTTCCCCCAACTCGTGTGTCATTGTCTACTTCGAAGGAATTGCTCTTCTTCCAAGGTTGCAAGAAAAAGAAGGACTGGAAAATCAAGACACTGAACTTGGCGCTTTATTACTGTATTACTGTATTTATATTACTGTATTTACTGTATTTTCAAACTAGATGTCGGCTATTTTTTCCCACACAGGTAAAATGCTTATATCCCGGGAGAAACAGAGCCTTTGTCGTGTCTGGTCTGACGGCTATTTTTTTTGGCGAAAAAGTATGAATCTATTTCCGAAACAAACTAAGCTATATAATTAAAATAATTACTGACAAAATTTTTCTTGTTCTTCAAGTTCAGCTTGTTCTTAAGGTTTTATGTGAATTTCAAAATGTCTAGTTCTGATTTTCTTACTATTTCCTCCCCACAGTCTGCTGCAGAGCCCCCTCTAGGCATGGGCCCTTGCATCCTGAAGCAGGGGGCCATTCCAGATCTGTGTCGAGCCCCAGGTTAGATTTTTCATGGGCGCTCACAAATGAATTTATAGTGTGGAAAGCAGGGCCGTCTTAATCGCGTCATGGGGCCTCCGGCCAAGTGATTTTTCTGAGGCTCCACAAATTGAACATTGAAAGACCGGACACACCCCGCTTCCCATCTCAGAGCAGGGTTGGGTTTTTGACATGACGAGCATCAAAAACAGGTTTAAACTGTCAAAAACTGGTTTAAACTGTCAAAAACCTAAATGAATGCTTTTTTATAATGTTTTGAACACAATAAGTATATAACATGATGAAAAACTTATTTTTTTGTATAATGCAATGTTTTATTTTTAAACATTGATTTATTACAATAATTAAAAAAATATATTAATTATAATTTGCAATTTTGAATTTTTCAACATAAGAGTCTAGAAGAGTTTCCCAACCTTTTTGTCCCATCGCCCCCTTCTTCAGGAAATTTTTTCTCCCATTGCCCCCCAACGCAATCTAACCCATAGGATGTTATACCCGTAGCTTCTACCGCTTCCCTGGAACATTTCTTCGCCCCTCAGAGGGCGTTAGCGCCCACGTTGGGAATCACTGGTCTAGAACATATAAAATATAGTTTTGTGGTTCATTTTATCTAAGCTACTGATTACCCGTGTTCAATTTGCTAAGTGGAATAGAGCTGCTTATTCAAAATATGTATGATAGGAGCATCACAGTTAGGTTCTAGACTTCAGAAAATATAAATCAGTTAAAACAGTAAAAAACTTATTGTCAATGTTGTCAAATAGTTTTTTTTAACCTTATAGATATGCTAAATAAAAAAAGCACTTACTTTTATATAGATTAAAGGGTTTTATATTCAGAATTATAATTACTTACGGCCGTATTCACCAGCACAGTTTAAACTACAATCGCAGGTTAAAGGATTAGCGATCGACACAGATTGGTTAAAATCCTCAATTTAACCAATCCGTTTCGATCTTCAATCCTTTCACCTGCGATTACAGTTTAAACCGTGTTGGTGAATACAGCCGTTAGAATGTATTTTGATATTTTAAATTTTCTGATCTGCCCAAAATTTTATTCCATGTAAAAATTCTCACATAGAATCTGTTAATACACTAATTTATTCACTTAACTCATTTATTTTCATCTAAAAATTTATTAGAGCTCAGGATGTATAAATTCAGAGTTTTAAAAAGTATTTTCAACCAAAGCAGAGCCAATAGAACTTGATACCCAAAGCATTTGTTTTGCATATTTAAAATTAAATACAGCTTCAATTCGAAAACCATTGCATTATAAATGCTGGTAAATATACTATATCATAGTGCAAAAGTAAGAATAACTAAGTTTTACTAAGGATAAGTTACAGGAGTTTCTTAAGCATCATGTACAAGCTAGCATTGCCAAATTAAATAACCTTTTGTGTTCTACAATTTAGTATTTTGATCGCTAGATGTATTTCAATGTTGTGCACAATAAGAGTATCTCAGTGATTATCTAGATAATTTAATAATAACAGAAATCAATATTACATATATCATGTAATAAATTATTTTTAAACACTTATCTGTTGTAAAAAGAGTACAGCAGATGGTTTATATCAAAGCACATATACCCTGAAGAGCCAAAAAAACTGAGCACCTGCCTAATATCGTGTAGGGCCCCAGCGAGCCCGCAGAAGTGCCGCAACACGACGTGGCATGACTCGACTAATGTCTGAAGTAGTTCTGGAGGTAATTGACACCATGAATCCTGCAGGGCTGTCCATAAATCCGTAGGAGTAAGAGGGGGTGAAGATCTCTTCTGAACAGCACGTTGCAAGGCATCCCAGATATGTTCAATAATGTTCATGTCTGGGGATTTAGGTGGCCAGCGGAAGTGTCTAAAGTCGGAAGAGTGTTCCTGGAGCCACTTTGTAGCAATTCTGGACGCGTGGGGTGTCGCATTGTCCTGCTGAAATGGTCCAAGTCCGTCGGAATGCACAATGGACATGAATGGGTGCAGGTGATCAGACAGGATGCTTACGTACCTGTCAGAGTCGTATCTAGACGTATCAGGGGTCCCATATCACGCCAACTGCAAACGCCCCATACAATCACAGAGCCTCCACCAGCTTGAACAGTCCCCTGTTGACATGTAGGGTCCATGGATTCACGAGGTTGTCTCCATACCCGTACACGTCCATCAGCTCGAAGTAATTGGAACCGAGACTCGTCAGACCAGGCAACGTGTTTCCAGTCCTCAACAGTCCAGTGTCGGTGTTGTCGGGCCCAGGCGAGGCGTAAAGCTTTGTGTCGTGCAGTCATCAAGGGTACACGAGTGGGCCTTCGGTTCCGAAAGCCCATATCGATGATGTTTCGTTGAATGATTCGCACGCTGACACTTGTTGATGGCCCAGCATTGAAATCTGCAGCAATTTGGAAGGGTTGCACGTCTGTCACGTTTAATGATTCTCGCTGGTCCCGTTCTTGCATGATCTTTTTCCGGCCGCAGCGATGTCGTAGATTTAATTTTTTACCGGATTCCCGATATTCACGGTACACTCGTGCAATGGTCGTAGGTGAAAATCCAAATTTCATCGCTACCTCGGAGATGCCATGTCCCATGTCTCGTGCGCCGACTATAACACCACGTTCAAACTCACTTAAATCTCGATAACCTGCCATTGTAGCAGCAGCAACCGATCTAACAACTAAGCCAGACATTTGTTGTGTTATATAGGCGTTGCCGACCGCAACGCTTACTCTGATTGGTTCCATATCTCTTTATTTGCATACAAAAATTTTGGAAGGTCAGGAATCACCTTGAATCAGCGAATGTGTCAAATCATTCCATAGTTTTCCCTTCAGGGTTTATGCTATGCTTTATTCAAATTGTATATTTTACAAGAAAAAAAACCATATATATTTTTTGTCCAAAATAATTCTGTAGAGAGTAGAAAATTATTTTAGAATCATATTAAATATTTATTCTTTAAACATTACATGCAATTAACGAGTGCATTTCCAATGGGAATTTTTTTTATTGGAAAGCAATATTTGAGGTTTTTGACATGACAGTTGAAACCGTCAAAAACTGCCAACCCTGTCTCAGAGAGATATCGAAGCTTTCCCGGGGGAATGGGTGTATGAGGTTCTACACAGGAAATTCTCGAAAATTTTAACCGGTTCTCATTTTTGTGAAGCCTTTGGGCCGTGCCTGTGTGGGCCCATGCGTTAAGATAGGAATGGTGGAAAGACAAAAAGTAAGAATTGCCCTGGAGCCCTGTTAACGACACCCTTGGGGAGGCGACATGGCTGCAAATTTATGAGTGCGTTTTCTTTCATGCATACATGCAGAATCAAACTTGATCATGACACCTTTCATGAAATTGTTATTGTTTCGTTCGTTGAAACAGAGATAGATGCAGGGTCTTCTTAATACATGAGCCGGGCCCCAAATGCATAAGGGAGTCTAGTGTTACCCAGAAAAAAAACAATAATTCGGAATAAGGGCTGCAACTAGAGGAAAGCAGACGGGTCTGATGCCCCGGGCGATGGACCTAAAAGGGCGCCAAATACACTCTTTAGGGCTGAGACCTCACCAACATTTTTCGCCGTTCGTCGATCTGCCGCGAGATAAGGAATTTCGTAGCGAACACTCATCGCTTTTTTTTTGTAAAGTGTCACGTTACATCTCGGGGTTGGCTGAATTATTTAACGCCAAATTGAATTTGTGTCTGATTAGCGGGCTAATTAGGTTTCACAAAGTGTTAGATAATACAATAAAATTTTCAGTGGTAAAATGATTTCAATTTTTCAATGATTCAAATTTCTTCTGAAGGCGCACCAAAATGTAACTCCTTTGTGAGGGGGCATTTTGTGGAGTAGTGCATGGGGGTGCCTCTTTCCCCGCACTTGCAGCTGTCGGTTGATCGAAGAATATGAAATCTTTTGAGGTGGGCGGTAAAGGGACCGTACTCTGTAAGGTACAGGGTCATTCCCCTTGACCAGCCATTGTCACCAATCTTGACCTTCGGAAGGATCTGATAGATCTTTCTTCTTGTTTTGGTGTTGGTTTCCCACTGTTGTTGCCATTTTCGAAGCATGGTTTGCTTAAACTTGTTTTTAACCCATGCTCTGGGGAACGGGAGGTGGTGATCCACGGTTTCCTTCTTGGTGGCCTGTTTAGCCAGTGTGTCTGCCTCCTCGTTTCCCCAGTTGCCTTCGTGCGCCTTGACACAGGAAAGCGCGATGTTTGGGCTATTAATAAGAATTCCTCTGATAATTCTAGCTGCTTCCGTTTTGGATAGCGGGTCATCAATCGATTGAAGTGATGAGAGTCCGTTATTATTCTGACTGGTCGATTCATCACTTGGGCCTTTTTGACTGCCTCCAGAATAGCATACATCTCTGCTTGGAAGACCGAGGTCTCGTTATTTAGTTTATGGGCCCATTTGTGTGTAATTTTCTGTTTTTCGATGATGACGAGAGCTGCCGCCGTGGCCTCATCCATTCTAGACCCGTCTCTGTTGTTGGTTGCTCCTGTTTCAGACAGATTTGTCCCTGCTTGGTGCTGGTGGCTGGGTGGGCCGACCATCCTGTAGCCTTTTGGTCTATTTGTGAGGGCGTGACTATCCCGCTGCTTCTCTCCGGTCTGGCGGATCTTTTAAGCCTGGTCAGCAGTCCCATCTTGGCTTCAAACTCTGTCCAGACACTTAGTGGAGGGAGACCCGTGATCGTCTGAAGGGCGTTGGTCGGTGTCGTCGAATATGCTTTCATGATGTAGAGCAGGAAGCTCCTTTGCTTAGAATCCAGTTTCTTTTTAGCTTGTTGGGACAGTTTTTTCCCCCAGACTGGTGCCGCGTATGCGAGAATTCTTTGCATGACTGTGATGTATAATATTCGCCGCATTCTGCTGTTTATTCCCCAGTTGCTGCCCGCACAGCTGAGTAGAGTGAGGAGAATTCTATTGGCCTTGTCGGGGCAATGGCTGAAATGAAATGGTCGATGGATCTTGGGTGTTGCACGGTATGAAGCAGTTAAACGGGGAATTCGGTGCCTCTTCACGTCCAGCGCCCGAGGCAGGGCCGCAACTAGGGGGGGGGGGGAGCAGGCGGATCCAGTGTCTCTATCGCTGAACCAGAAGGGGCGCCGAATTCACCCTTTAACTACCTCTACATGCAAGGGGCGCCAAAATTCCGGCTTGCCCTGGGTAACAAAGTATCTAGTTCCGGCACTGGCCCGGGAACCAGACCCGCCTGCTCCCCTCTAGTTGTGGCCACGATTCCGAATCTTATAGTTTTGTAATACGAGACTCCCTTATTTGGGGCCCGGCTCATGTATTAAGACGACCCTGCTTTATCTCAGTTTCAACAAGCGAAACAATAACGTAATTTCATGAAAGCTGTCATAATCAGGTTTGACTCTACATGTATGCATGAAAGAAAACGCACTCATAAATTTGCTGTTAAGTCACCCCCGCCCCCCAAGGAAGCTAACAGAGCAATTCTTACTTTTTTTCTTTTCACCATTGCTGTCTTAATGCATGGGCCTACACGAGCACGGCCCGGGGGCCTCACATAAATGAGAACCGGCTGAAATTTTCAAGAATTTGCTGTGTAGAACCTCAGAAAAATCACTTGGCTGGGGTCCCATGACGATCTTTAGACGGCCCTCCTTTCCACGCTACAAATTCATTTGGTGAGAGTCCGTAAAAAATCTGGCCTGGTCCCAGGTTCAGGATTCAAGGGCCCATGCGTAGGGGCCAAGGCAGTAAGTAACGAGGGGGGGACTGCCCCGAAATGTGAGAAAATGATCGAAAAAAGGGAAAAAGATGGCCAAATCTATCGTTCTATCACTTTGGTCCCCCCCCCCCCAAACGAAATTTCTGGCTAGGGGCTCTGCAGCAGACTGGTGGGAGGGGGGGGGGGCAATAGTAAAAAAATCAAACAACCTGATATTTTGAAATTCACATAAACAAACTAAAGATAACAAGAAAATTTTTGCCAGTAATCTTAATTATGTAGCTGAGTTTTCTTCGGAAATAGATTGATATTTTTTCGCTTAAAAAAATCCATCTAGTTTGAAAATGCAAAAATACAGTAATAAAGCGCCAAGTTCAGTGTCTTGATTTTCTCTTCCAGCCCTTCTTTTTCTTGCAACCTTGGAAAAACAGCAATTCCTTCAAAGAAGTAGACAATGGCACACGATGAGTTGGGGGAACACCAATAGACGTTTCAATACGTTACAAAAGCTTCCGCCGCGAAGAAAACGTAAATTTTCGCGACAGAAACCTCGCCGCTTGCGGCTGAGGCTGCGTATTGGTGCATTTACAGTATAAACCAATATATTTTCAATTCCCCATCGAGTGCTGTCGCGTCTGCCTCGACGACACAGTGGGATCTGGGCTTAACTGCTTCTACACGCAAGGGGTGACAAAATTCCGGCTTGGGCCGTAACTGACATTTTCGGCGTCCGGGCAAGTAGAATTTTGCCCCCCCACGCGACGTCAAAATTCGATTATTTTATAATGGTGTTTCTATATTCCCACATAAAACTGCTGCGTCCTGAAATTTGGTGACCTGGACTGTTCCTCTCCCCCCTCCCAGTTCCAACCCCATATGAACTAATTTCAAACGTCAAATATTGTATTAAAAATTGAAATAATTTTACCACTTGAAAATGTTTTGTATTATCTAACGCTGTTTGCGAAAACTAATTAGCGCGCTAACCAGACACAACTTCGATATGGTGCGAAATAACTCGGCCAACCGTAGGATGTCACGTGGCGTTTCAGAAAAAGTCGGCGGCAAAAAAAAAAGCGATGGGTGTGCGACACAAAATTTTTTATCTCGCGGCAGATTGACGGTCGGCGAAAAACTTTGGTGGGATCTCAGCCTTAATACGCTTTGGCACAAGACCTTAATTTGAAAATACAGTGATAAAGCACCAAATTCAGTGTCTTGATATTCACATGTAGCCCTTCTTTTTCCTGCAACCTTCGAAGAAAAGCAGTTCCTTTGTCGTAGACACGAGTTGGTTGAATGCACAATAGACTTTTGAATAGATTACAAAAGCTTTCGCCGCGAAGAAAATGTAAATTTTCGCGACAGAAAACTCACCATTTACAGTATAAAATATTGGTGCATTTACAGTATAAACCAATATATTTTCGATTCCCCCTCGAGTGCTGCCGGGTGCGGTAGCCCAGGTCGATGAGATGCTCGCTTAATGTACCAAAGGATGTTTAGAGGTGTCACGAGTTCGATTCCCGGTTCGTCCTTGTCAGAAAAACTTTCCTGACACAGGGATACAAGAGCGGTTAGTGCACCAACCCATCGATGAGTATAAAAAACAAGCCTGCCATTCGGAATCGGCAATAAATTGTTGGTTCCGGTCTAATTAGCTCTCGTGTGCAAAAAATGACCGTGGTGCGACAAAAATTGTCGAGTGCTGCCGCGACGCAGCGGGATCTAGGCCTACATTGGGGCAGACATTATATGGGTGGAGCAAAGAAGCTATTTAGACTGGATGAACAAAAAATAACTTTTCTTTCTTTGCTTGTCTGGACCTTTCAACATCTCTAATATTCCCTCTAAAGCAGTGTTCTCAGGATCACATGATAATTCCAGAGGAGGAGGACTGTAATAGACCACGGCAGTAGGGAGTCCTCTTAGGAGCAATATTGGTTTTCCATAGAAAGGACATGATCTTCCCATCTTCCCATCACATCCTGGAGCAGGGCTGTTGGATCTTTGTCTGGTCCGCAAGCCAGAGTTTTCACTGGGGGGGGGGGGGGCTCTGTAGTAAATTTATAGCATGAAAAAACAATGACATGCAATCTAAAATGTGCTTGAAAATAGGTGGCAATTTCTAAAAGATTTAGTTATTTCCACTGTGGCAGTTATAATCCGGATCAGAAAAACTTACTGAGAAATCGCTCAGTAAGCTAATGCTTAATTTTCATTATTGATGAAATTCCTGGACAAAACACGTTTGGAACGGTGAAAACTATTATTTTATTGTGATTCGCTTGTTTACTCTGCGTTATATTTTTGCAATTGGTGAACCAGGTAAACTGACATTTCTCACTATTCAACACTACACTGAATCTTTACACCAATCCACAATTTCATCGACCGTTTCTTGCAAATTATCTGCTGCTTGACCTGCATTTCTAGTACCACAGAGTACAACTGCACCATCTGCAAATAGAACCAATATGCCATTTGAGGGTGATGGAATGTCATTAATGTAAACTAAAATGTGTTGAGGACCCAGCACACTACCTTGTGGGACTGAGGCTCTGATAATTTTTTTCTGAAGTTTTGTCACCAATTTTAATTTGGAATGATCTACCAATTAAATAATTGTAAAAGAACAGTACTATTTATGGTGGAAAATTATGTTCAATAAGTTTGACAAGTAAAGTGGGATGATCACACTTGTCAAAAGCTTTACATATATCCAAAAAAAGCTGCTGTAACATATTGTAATGATTAAACTTTAATTAAATTATTAAATAATTATTTAAATTATTAAAAATTTATTAAATTATTTTGTCAAAACATATAGCAATAATCCTTTCAAGTACTTACTCGCATTCGATAAAAGGCTGATAGGCCGAACCAGCTTGACGCAACATCACAGCGACACCACTAATTAAACAACATCCTAGAAGACTTCCATTTGCCAAGTAAGAAGAAGTTTGTAAATTGCTACATTAAATGCAAGTCAACAACATAATCGAGCCATCAACGAGTCCACGGGCCTCGCCGATCGTGCTGGTGAGAAAGAAGGACGGTTTCACGTGATTCTGCTTCGACTATAGAAGATTGAACGACGTCACCAAGAAAGGCAGTTATCCGCCGTCTCACTGAAGCCAAGCCAAAATTCCTGTTGTCTAATGAGTGCGAAAGGGCTTTTACGTCTCTGAAACAAGCCCTAACATCAGCTCCAATATTGGCGTTTCCAGGAGTGGAGAGAGAATTTATCCTCGACACAGACGCAGGTAACAACGGTATTGGAGCTGTTCTATCGCAAGAAGTGGACAGAAAAGAACACGTCATTGCCTACTTCAACAAGAGTTTTCCAAGCCCGAAAGGAATTATTGCGTCACGAGGAAAGGGCTGCTCGCAATCGTCAAAGCCGTTGAGCATTTCCATCACTATGGTCGAAAATTTTTCCTTCGCACGGATCACGCTTCCTTGAGCTGGCTTTTGAGCTTCAAAAACCCCGAGCGTCAAGTCGCTCGATGGATACAACGGTTGCAGGAATACGACATGGAGATCCAGCATTGTAAAGAAGCCTCACACGGAAATGCCGACGATCTGTCGAGACCTGTGGACATTTTGGCATCACCAAGACGCTCCAGAAAATCCGTGAACGGTTCTATTGGGACAAGTCCAGGACAGATGTGGAAAAATGGTGCAAGAATTGTAACGACTGCGCCGCTTGCAAGGGACCTCCGAAGCGAACCCGAGCCCGCTTCCAACATTACAACGTCGGTGCGCCGTTCGAGAGAATCGCCCTGGACATCCTCGGACCGTTACCCAGAACCCACAATGGTCACAAGTACATACTAGTGACCATGGACTATTTTACCATGGTGGCCGGAAGCGTATCCTTTTCCTGATCAATAAGCATTGAAGCTGGCTGAAGTTTTGGTGTGAAATTAAGTGTCTCAATTTGGAGTGCCCATGCTGATCCATTCAGACCAGGGAAGGAACTTCACTTCCGCGGTTTTTGGCGACATGTGCTCCACCCGTAATCCGATGGGTTGGTCGACGGATTCAACAGAACCATCCTGAATCATCTCACGCTCTTCGTTTCGAAGAACGAACAGGATTGGGACGCAAAGTTGCCGCTTTTCCTGCTGACTTACCGAGCTGCCGTCCACGATTCACCAGCACAGATCCTGATGGGACGAGATCTTCTGCTGCCTGCTGACCTGCTGTTTGGGCGACCGCCAGATGTTTCTCTTCCACCGGAAGAATACGTCTAGGGACTCCAGGAGCGTCTCGAGGACATGCATTGAATCACCAGAGATGGAATCAACATCAGCTCCGAAAAGATGAACTACTACGATGCGAAGGCCATGTCTCATGACTTCAAAGAAGAAGAAAATCTCTGGAACCCGAAGCGCCGGAAAGGACTGTGCCCGAAACTTCAGACGTCATGGGAAGGACCCTACAGAGTCGTGAAGAGACTGAACGTCGTCGTAGCTCGGATCTAGAAAACACCATCCTCGAAGTGCAAGGTGGTCCATTTCAATAGACTGGCCTCTTACCGCAGTGAATGCAACCTGTCAATCTAAGGACTGAATTGTCGGGACGAACAATTCTATGAAAGGGGGCAATGTTGCGATCTATAGATGATAGATGGCGCGATTCGTTCGATGGATCTCAAATATCGGAATCCGTTGGCAACAGCAGATGATACCGGTTTCGATTTAGAGCAAGGACGTGCGATTGGCGGAGAACTAGCGGAGGGTGTGTAGAGAAAGTTCCAGAGGGATCCGCCCTTCCAGACAGTGGCGCCATAAACCAAACCTGGTACTATGAAATAGAAATTTGTGGAATGTTCTTTTTCTCCAAGTTTCGACCAGAGCTAGAAATAGTGAGGCGATCACAAGAGGAGGGATTCCAGATTAGAGATTCGATAAAAAAATCAGTTGTATTTAAACTTTGCTTTTTTTTCTTATTGCAATAGACTAAGCCATCTTCCTTCGAGAAAAGGTGCTCAAATTGGTTTGGTCGAGGAGCAAAGCTTGGACAGTTTGGTCAGGAATTCCCTAGAAAGGGTGAAAGGGACTCGTAATTCCCTTTGTCTCCATGGCTAGCAGATGATCAGAGGTATCTCAAAAGAATCTTGATGTACTATTCCATAATATTTAGTCAGATGAGGCAAGTTTTAATATTCATAATACCCATTATTAGGCTTGTTCTAAGTATAGAGTATTAACCCATTAACTGCCAACTTTTTTTTTTTTTTTGATATTTTTGGCCGGATAAATTATATATATGCACAAAAAGTTGTAAACGTAAAGCACGTAAAATTCCAAAATCCCCAAATAGCGATCGTGGCAGCTAATGGATTGAGGCTGGTTCGGCTAACCCATAACAATGGAAAATGCAATTGCGGAAAACTGGTGCCTGATGGACGATTTCTGATGACGGATTCAGAATCACCATCGAAAAATACGTAAGAAACAGTACTCAGCGTCCAAGAAACAAAAACCTTGTTTACCAGTGTTATTATATTAGTTTATTGTTTATTAAAGTATGTATTGTCATGTAAAGGATTTTGAGTAATTTCATGAGATGAAGAAACTTTTTGAGAGAGTGGTAGCCATCAGACTACACAAATTTGTAGAGGACAATAACATTATCGGTCCAGAGCAGCACGGTTTACGCAGCAAGCACTCGACCACCACTCAATTATTGCGGTTCGTAGAACGAATTCAAGAAGCCAAAATTTATAAAGAGACTGCAGCAGTAGCCTTTTTCGATTTAAAGAAATCTTTTGATAAAGTTTGGCACAATGGACTGCTGTTTAAGATGATTCGCATGGGAATGCCGTATAACATCATCAAATTTGTGAGCAATTATCTCGACTCGCGCTCCTTCCGAGTACAGATAAATGACTCAATATCTGATTCTAGACAGATTCGTTCATCAATAGCTCAGGGAAGTGTGTTAGGTCCCATCCTACACAATTTTCATATGAATGACTTCCCAGTTGCCCCTAAGGGTTTCACCGCTCTTTATGCCGACGATAGTGCCCTTTGTTGCACAGATAAGGACCCTGGCAAGGCCCTTTCAAACTTGCAAGAAATGGTAAGATTGGTCGAGCGCTGGTGTGTGCGAACCCGTGTTGAACTGAATGCAGATAAAACCAAATTCATGTGGTTCACTAACAAGTCCTCATTACCACAACAAACACACACAGAGGTACAAGGAGTTATAATCAACCCAGTCATTCACAATAAATATTTGGGGGTGATAATGGACAAGAGATTCAGTTTCTCCCGGCAGTGTGTTGATGTCATCCGTAGGGCGACCGTGGCCTCGGTCATGCTCAACAGACTAAGCCACAGGCACTCAAGTCTTTCAATTCGAGATAAAATTATTCTGTATAAGATGGCAATTAGAGACCGATTCTTCTGTATGCTGCGCCTGTCTGGTTGTTCTCGAAGAAAATGAATATCATCGCTCTGGAGAGATTTCAGAACAAGACTCTGAGGAGATACACCGGACTACCTTGGTACGTTAGAAACGTTAATATCAGACGTGATTCCGGAGTGACTGATGTAACGTCATATGCAAAGAAACTGGCAAAGAACTTATTTGATAAATTGAACGATTCTGAATTTCCACGCCTTGCGGAGATTTCATCATACGACAGTGGACACAAAGCACGATTAAAAAGACCAAAAAATTTTCTACGCATGCCTCGACCGGTGTTGCCAGGTCTATGAAGATTTGAAAACTTTTGAAAGAAAAAAAAGAAAAAAAAAACCCTTGGGTCTCAGGTGAACCTACGTCTTCACCCACCTTTTTAGAATCTAACTATCATTGCAAAGCGCACTACTGCACAGGAATTGGTAGAGTCATGATGAAGGGGGTTTGATGGACTATAACTATCCATTGGAACCCCGTTTCACCAATTACGGTTTTCGGTTTCATGAGATGAAAGCTACGGTTCCGAGAGGCAAAAAATAAACAATAGGCAGAACTACAGACAAACAACGTGAATTGTTGTTTACGTTTAAGGGAATGATTTTCCCCGAATACTCCTACCCACAGATTACTCAGTACACAGATGTGCGTGTACGTGACCTAAATTACAGACATTCCAAGCCAGGAGGAAAATCAGGGACCATCCCTATAGAGCACATGCTTCTTTTGGTACATGTTGTGAAAGTAGACGGTATTTTGAAAATTTCTGGAGGTGCTTACCCAGGGCCGTCTTTTAAGAGCATCATGGGCCCCCGAGCCATGTATTTTTTCCGAGGCCTTGGCAAATTCACTTGGTTACTCCTGAAAGTTTTTACCAGATCTAATTTTCGTTACGCCCCATCTTTTTGTGAAATGCCCCCGGGGGGCGTGCCCGGATGGGCCCATGTGTTTACCACAGAACCGTCATCTGGGGAATCGGGGAGATATTGCCCCCCCCCCCCCGGCTTTCCAAAATACATTAAAAATGGTATATAAACTGGAGAGCCAAAAAAACTGGTACAGGCATGCGTTTGCAAATAAAGAGATATGGAACCAATCAGAGTACGGCGCTGCGGTCGGCAACGCCTATATAACACAACAAGTGTCTGGCATAGTTGTTAGATCGGTTACTGCTGCTACAATGGCAGGTTATCGAGATTTAAGTGAGTTTGAACGTGGTGTTATAGTCGGCGCACGAGAGATGGACATAGCATCTCCGAGGTAGCGATGAAATTTGGATTTTCACGTACGACCATTGCACGAGTGTACCGTGATATCGGGAATCCGGTAAAAAATTAAATCTACGACATCGCTGCGGCCGGAAAAAGATCATGCAAGAACGGGACCAACGAGAATCATTAAACGTGACAGACGTGCAACCCTTCCGCAAATTGCTGCAGATGTCAATGCTGGGCCATCAACAAGTGTCAGCGAGCAACCATTCAACGAAACATCATCGATATGGGCTTTCGGAGCCGAAGGCCCACTCGTGTACCCTTGATGACTGCACGACACAAAGCTTTACGCCTCGCCTGGGCCCGACAACACAGACATTGGACTGTTGAGGACTGGAAACACGTTGCCTGGTCTGACGAGTCTCGGTTCCAATTGCTTTGAGCTGATGGACGTGTACGGGTATGGAAACAACCTCATGAATCCATGGACCCTACATGTCAACAGGGGACTGTTCAAGCTGGTAGGAGCTCTGTGATGGTATGGGGCGTGTGCAGTTGGCGTGATATGGGACCCCTGATACGTCTAGATACGACTCTGACAGGTACGTAAGCATCCTGTCAGATCACCTACACCCATTCATATCCATTGTGCATTCCGACGGACTTGGACCATTTCAGCAGGACAATGCGACACCCCACGCGTCCAGAATTGCTACAAAGTGGCTCCAGGAACACTCTTCCGACTTTAGACACTTCCGCTGGCCACCTAAATCCCCAGACATGAACATTATTGAACATATCTGGGATGCCTTGCAACGTGCTGTTCAGAAGAGATCTCTACCCCCCCTTACTCCTACGGATTTATGGACAGCCCTGCGGGATTCATGGTGTCCTCCAGCACTATTTCAGACATTAGTCGAGTCCATGCCACGTCGTGTTGCGGCACTTCTGCGGGCTCGCGGGGGCCCTGCACGATATTAGGCAGGTCTACCAGTTTTTTTGGCTCTTCAGTGTATATACACATACAGTGAGTATATGTTCTCCCCCCCCCCCCCCTCCGGGAAAAGTTGAAATGACAGGCCTGGTTTACCATTCCATTCAGTGGTGTCAGAGCCGGAGGTGCTCAAGCACCCACGGTGATTTGTGGCATGGATCCGAGCACCCCCAGAATTGATTCAGAAATTAAAATTTCCGATATAAAACTAAAGACGAGCACCCACAGTTTCAAAATAATTCCGTCGCCACAGTTTCAAAATAATGGGTCGTAAAGAAATTATGTATTTATTTATATATATATATATATATATATACCTGTGAGCTGAAATTCTGTCGAAATTTCATTATATCCTTTCAACTGATACTGTATAATTAATATTTGGACGCTGGGTCCAAACTTAAATGATGAAAATATGAAGGAATGCTAGAGGCAGTTTCGTCAACAAAAGTTGGCGACAGCCAGTCGCCAAGTGTCTGAGTCGTGTTCGATATTTTGTTGCCAATACGCCAATTTCCTCGTGTGAGGGCTTCTGCTCATCCTCAGGAAACAAATTTCTATTATCAATTGCCGGACTTTAGTTCCCCGTATGAGGAGGGCCTAAGACCTTCAACCACTCTTAACGTCCGACACGCCTATGTCAGTTTCTTAAAGTCCTGCCAACTTAATTGGCAAAACGTTCACTCGTTGGTAAATCACCCCATTAATGAAGTCATATTTATTCGGTCCTCATTGTCAAGAAAATGTGACGTTATACCGAGGTCTAACTGATGATGAAATGGCGTCGGACTCGGAAAAGCGGTTTGTTGCAAGGAGCGGAGCACCACCAGATTCAAAAATAAAAATGTGTTATGAGCATAAATTTGTAATTGTGTCCGCAAATATTGAACACGGCCCTCACATCCTAGAGCAGTGCCCCTAGGCAGGGATCTTTTGCGGGCTCGTTATATTGAATTTATAATGTGAAAAACAAAAATGATGCAAATCGCCCCAGGGCTGGGGGGGCTGACAGGGCTCCATCCCCCACGGCCATAAGTGAAAAAGGGAAGAATGAAAAATCCGCGTTTGCCGTCTATGCGTTTTGAATTTTTTTCTCCTTTGAAACTATTGCCCCTTGTTGAAACTATTATTTGTCTTTAGCCGCCAATAACGAGGCATGCCTCTTATAAAAAAAAATATAGAGCTCCCTACACCACCTCTCTTTCTCTTTAAATTTTCGGTTGTGTGGAGGCTTTCTTGCTTTGCCCCAGGGATGCAGTGGGTGCATCAATAGGACAGGGGATCCATACACGCGTTTTACTTGCCAGAGGCCAAGCCGCATAACTGCAAAGTATAATAACTGGTGAGTGATTGGGAATTTCCGATATTTATGACCAGCCGTAAAACCCCTAAAAGTCTCTAGCAGTCCAATTATAACGATGGGGGACGTATTAACCTGTTCTCAGAAATGAACGAAGTATTTGACATGTGCATGGCAAATGTCAGCGACTAATCAGTGAAGTACCTGCTGAATATATTGTTTTGAATCGGTCATCATGGTGCACTGGTGCTGTACCGTACAGTTTTCTTTGCACGCAATGAATTACGTTGCGAGTTTCCGTTGTGATTTTTTTCCATTGTTGTATTTTTCATTTATTCAAATGATAGGTTCACAAATATTTATTTTTGTTACGAATTTTAGAGAAAAGTTTTCAAATTTTAAGAGTAGAAAAATCGCTTGAAATTTATAAAGTTACACAATTTACATGAGCATCTATAGTCAATACACCTAAACGAGTGTTTCGCCCAAAATTTAACAATATTCAGCTGACTTTTATGGTGAATTACAATGTAGAATTTTTTTATGTCATTACTTTTTCTAGCTAAGATAAAATACAAAATTCGGTCATAAAATATAGTTTACACTAAATTATTAACATAACGTGCTAATAAATAAGTGTTACGTCGATGTAAGTCAACACAAATAAATTCAAATGTATGGCAAAATTCTTATTTCCCACTGTGAATGAAAACAAAATTATTCTATGAAATTCGATATTAAGACCTTTCGATTAATTTTGTGACCAATTTTATTTTCCAATGAGGATGTTTGCAGTTGCTGATGAAATGCTTCGTTTACATGTACCTATTTTGACTTCTATGCGTTATTAATACAGTACCAAAAGGGGAAAAACGTTCTAACAGTCCATTAAGACCGTAAGATAATAGTGAATTTAACTCATAAATTGATTAAAAGTGTTTTAAATTAATTAATCTCTTAAAAGTGTTTAAATTAATTAATCAATTTGTTTGTGTAAATGGTTTTAATAAATTAATAAATTAATTTGCACTGAATTAAAAAGTAATTGATTGTTTATTAATTATTTATTACCTTATGAACGAGTAAATTATTGCAGATCGGGCCGTAGACTCATAGAAGTTTGATTCATCGAGTCGCAGTTTAAAGGTTTAGAACCACTGCTTTATGAAGATATTTGGGAATTCATATTATGTCTATGCTTGCTCATCTTTCACTACTTTCTTGGGATGGATGCCATGCCCCATGCCCGCCCCCTTCCCCTAAGGGTGGCGCTGACAGGGCTCCAGCTCGAGACAATAACAGTTACTCGATGCGTGGCCCACTATTTAGAGGGCTAAGGGGGGGGGATACGAATTCTCTTATTGTTTTCTTTTTTACATCATAAATTTACTGAACGGGGGGGGGGGGATTTTTAATCTAGAAACCCACCAAAAATCCCAGCATATAAGTCGCCAACTTTTACATTTTTTCGCTGATTCAAATTGATGATTGACCACAGATCAGTGCTGTCTTGACGCATGGCCCCAATCTGGCACGGCCCGGGAGCCTCAACAGAACAGGGGCCTCACAGAAATGACAGCTGTTTGATATTTTCGGAATTTGCCAGGTAGGGGCCTCAAAAAAATCACTTGGCCCGAGGTACTCACGATGCTCTTAAGACGGCCCTGATATAGATATGGATAAAAAGTGGAACTAACAATTAATGCGCCTAAACACGTGAACCGAAGATTTCAAATCAACTGTTCTTAATTAGAGATTCTTGGAGGTCAGTGAGCTTTAGTGAGAAAACAACTCACTTTTCTTATACAGTAAAACCCCTCTTAACGGACACTTCTCAGATGCTGTCACTCCCCTCTTACGACCAAATAATAATTTACCCTTGTATAATAAAATTATCCATTTCAAACCCCTGAGTAATGGTCACCCCTCTTTTACGGAAGAATTTTTTTTGTCCCACTGGTGTCCGCAAAAGATAGGTTTTACTGCATTATACACTGAGTGGCCACATTACTCTGACTGCTTGACAGTTTTAAGCAAATGAACTATGGCGCCACGCTGTTGCCGCTAAAGGTTGTCATAAAAAAAAAAGCTTAATTCCTGAGACTAACAGACTGACTGATACAGAGCCGCAACTGGAGGGGAGCAGGTGGGTCTGCTGCCACGGGCGCCGGGCCAGAGGAGGAGCAAATTTTCCCTCTTTACCTATCATTCAACATTACAAGGGAGTGCCAAAATGCGTGCTTGCCCCGTGCTGACCAAGTATAGTCCACCGATCACGAGAAGAACATCACCTACGTCACGTTGGACGATTCTATTATTTCCTTTTAGGTAAAGCAACTGCCCATCGAGAATAGCGCATTAACAACGGCGCTTTCCCGTTTGGCGTCGTTAACGCTATTTTGGCCTCCTAGAAATTTCACTAAAAGCGCCACGGCAGTGCTCTCGATAACGTCGTCATCGCAGTGTTTTTGTTACGTAAACACCGGCTGTTCGACAGTGTCGTCCTAAGGCATTGTCGCATTAGATTCACAAAAACAGATCTGGTTGAAATTTTCCAGAATTTACGTGGTAGGGCCTCAGAAAAATCACTTGGCCCATGATGCTCTTAAGACGGCCCGGCTACTCGAGCACTTACAGCACATTATTTTAACACGTTCACTGCTAATGGCGTCATGAAGGACTTGTACTAGGGGGGCTCATACAAAACTAGTTTTACAAGATATACTGGATGTTGTGAAGATATTTATTATTTTAGATGTTAATTTTTTAAGGAAGGAAAAAACTCATCTCTGCCTCTACCGGGAGTCGAACCCGGGTCCCTTGATTGCCGGACGAGTGCTCTGACCACTAAGCTACAGAGGAGATAGAGATTTTCCTTCGCTAGAGCGTATATATGCCGAACGGAACCGTGCAATGGACGCTGAAACCGATCAGCTAATAGCTCATGGACGACGAGCCACCAGAGGGCTATATATATGACATGAATGTCGCTCTTCACTTGTTAATACAAGATATACGGAAGACTGGATGTTGTGAAGATATTTATTATTTTAGATGTTAATTTTTTAAGGAAATCGAGGGACCCGGGTTCGACTCCCGGTAGAGGCAGAGATGAGTTTTTTCCTTCCTTAAAAAATTAACATCTAAAATAATAAATATCTTCACAACATCCAGTCTTCTATATATTGTATTAACAAGTGAAGAGCGACATTCATGTCATATCATAAAACTAGTTTTAATCTTTAAAGAAAATGCGCCCACGGACTGGACAAGCCATTTAGGCCCAGCCGTGAACGTGTTAATACAAAAATATATGTTTTTATTCCGCAGAAGGGATCGAAAACTCCAGCCTTTTTTTCAATAATCAGTTCCATGAATCAAGCTGAAGCCGATTTACTACACGTAGAAAGCATTTTCGACCATGGCCCCCAGAAGGATAGGGTTGACAAAATCCAACGCAGGAGAATTCTTATAATTTTCTTTTTTTTTTCCACACTGTAAATTCAGTATGGACGGCCGGTGAGAGATCCCAGCCAGGATCCCTGCTGCAGCATGAGAGGACCGTGCTTCCGATGCCCTTAAGCATGGCCCCCCCCCCCCACATCTTGCAGAGCGGGCTCTTAGGCTGGAATCTTCGACGGGTCACTCTAAAGTGAATTTATAGTTGCAAAAAATAATTAGAATCATCCAGGGCCTCAAGGCTGGGTCCCTGTCAGCCCTGCCCTTGTGGGGCCTACAGACATGGCCCCCACAAGGGGTGGGCTGACAAGGCTCCAGTCCCGGGGCCCGGGAGGATTTTAATCATTTTTTTGTTTTTCACGCTATAAATTCATCATAAAGGGGGGCCCCGTGAAATCTGGTCGGGGGGCCCGTCAAAGATCCCAGCCTAGGGGCCCCTGCTTTAGTATGTGGGGGCCATGGCTACAGACGTAACTGCAAACTTGATAAACATGCATGTTCAATATTTTTATTTGTCACCTATTTAAAAAGCCCATAGGAGTAGCTTCTGTGGAGAAAGTAAAAAAGGAAAAAAAACGATGATATGGCGATAAGAGAAGATAAACAGAAGAAGAATGGCTAATTGCTAGCAGGTGGTATTCTCTTGCTGCGGTATAGAAATTAAATCGAAGAAAATGCCATATAATTTACAGCTCACTCAAGCGTGAAAACTGACGGAGTCCACAGAAGCGTGAAGAATACCCTCATACACAGAGAACCGATTTGCGTCAAGACAGTCTTTGATGGCAACCCGAGATAATTTTTATCCTTCCCCGCGCTGAAATGGACCCTCTCCAGAGAGGGGCGTTCCCGTAACTCTTCTCGTGATCTGAGGACTATACCTATCTAGTTGCGGCCTGACACAGGGGGTACAACAAAAAACGACAACTTGACCGCAGCAAAAAATTGCTACCGCAGGGAGTTCCCCCATCGACGGGTTAGCGCACTAACCCCTAGATGAGTATAAAAAACAAGCCTGCCGTTCGGAATCGGCAATAAATTGTAGGTCCTGGTCTAATTAGCCCTCGTGTGCAGAAAATGACCGTGGTGCGACAAAAATGATCTAGTTGCGGCCTTCGTAGTGCAGGTCAGTCGTTCTAAATATTTGGAAGCCCGTGGCCTGGTAAATCTCTTTTGTGTAAGTGAAAGGCTTCGCAATGCAATTATAAGCCAATGATAGGCATTTTTAAGACAAATCTAATGTTACTACCAGGACCACAACTATATAGGGGGAGCAGGCTGATGCGCCAGGCCAGAGGGGGCGCAAATTTTACCACCTAACCTCTTTAGCATTATAAAGAGGGGCGCCAAAATATTCGGGGAACGTGCTTGCCCCGGCTGACCAAGCGTCTAGTTGCTGCCCTGGGTCCTACTCTGAGTTAAATAGCTTTCCCGATCTGGACACCAGGCTCGCGTCCCGCTTTCGTAGCGAAATTGTTTTGCGCTTTATTTCGAGAAGTTTGCAACGTAAATAGACGATATTGGTATCGTCTATTAGCTATTTCAAAGACAAATCCGATGATCCTAATATCATTATGTCAGTAGCGACAACGCTGTGTACTGTTTATAAAAGTTTTCTCCGGCACGGTCCCGCCCCTTCACAGGAGCAATGGCTAAAATTGGCTAAATTTGATAGAGCCTGGTCTACGTGTTCTTTTTGAAAGAAAGAATGTACCGGCAACGCGAGATTCAAGGCACAAGAAAGTGTTCATGTTGAAACTTGCGGCCTTGTCCACGACACACATCCTACTAGAATTTTTTTCCACCGAAATAGAAACCAATGATTTTGAATTAAACCATTGAATTCTTTAAAAAAGGGCTATGGCTGGAGAAGGGGAGGGATCATTTTCAAAAAATTTCAGTAAATCGATTTTCGCATTTATATACGGCGTTTTGACTTGTATGAGCGTATAAACTTCGTAAACGAGGTTTCGTTATATTTAAACAGCCCCCCCCCCTTAACATTTTAAATAACTTTACGCCTATGTAAGTGTTCTTACCTTGCTTCGCTTGCTAGACTAGGCAGGTGCAAGACTTCGCGGCGACACGTAGCATGAGCTAGCTGAATCAACTAACAAGGATTTGGAAGGAATGACAATAATAATTTATGAAGGCTCTCACGTTCCATCGCATCGGCTCATTAAAACTGATGACAAGGTGAAACCATTGATTGTGGTGGCTGAGGATACTTCGTTTATTTGATTTGGTGTTTTTTCGCTTTGTCTAGGAAGCCTGTTGACGACGATGATGGCATCCACTGCATGCCCTTCCTTGTTGGATTTGTACGAAGAAGCTATACCAGGGATTGCGCCGTCCAGCATAGCTGTCGTCTACGAGGATGGCCGGCGCCCTTCTCAAGAGATGACCTATCAAGAACTTCATCGGCAAGTGACGACTTTGGCTGATCGATTGATGCCCGTCGCATCGCGTAGACTTATCGCTTGTTTCTGTGACAAGAATCTCCTCACTCTGCCTGTGATATTGGGGTAAGAAATAGCTTCAGTTTCTTCTCATCATTTGCACAGGCGAATAAAAATCGTTTTTCCGCCACTGGGCTCATACCCCCCCCCCCTCAGAAGGGGAGGGCTGACAGGGCTCCAACGATTCCTATCTCCTTTCCCCCCACACTATAAATTCACTTTTGTGGGGCCTGTAAAAAAAAAGGGGGCCCATTAATGATGCTAGATGCTAGCCTAGGGATCACCATAGTGGCAGTCTGCTGAAGTTGGTTTTCTGTGGTTCCCAACTTTGAGGCACGAATGCAAACCAATCTCCCTGTTAAAAAGTCTCGCCACAGAGAGCAACAGGCCTACAACAATACAATTATTCAATCATTACACTTCACTAATAGTTAAAAAAATTGATAACAGGTGGAAGTACTACCCACAACAGGCATTACACAGAAACAAACTTCATGTCAGGTTCGCTATACACATACACACAAATTCCAACATGTATTAATTCGTTAGAAGTTCCGCAGAGGAATATGGATGAGGTGCATGCTTTTGGTTCAGTAGTAGTAGTAGCCTAGGGGTCCTGCTGTATTTCTGGTGGGGAAGGGGTGTTGTCTGAGCAACACAAATTTTTTGTTGTCCTTCTCCCATTCTAGTTCATTTCTAGACCACTAATTCCTCAAATTCTCTGCCCTGAGCTCTAGCCATTTAGCCCCTGTCTTCAAGTCACTCACATGCTAGCACATTTTTCCTGGTCACTCTTTGGGTCTTTTATTGATCTGATTGATCCCTCACTCTCTGGATTGCTCTTTTGGTCACTCACATGCTTGCACATTTTCCCAGTCACTTATTGACCTGGTCCCTTCCTCTCTGGGTTGCTCATTCACATACTTGCACACTATTTGGCAGTGCCGTCTTAACGCACGGGCTCACCCAGGCATAGCCCAGGGGCCTCAGAAAAACGAGTAGTTGAATTTTTTGAGAATTTATCAGTTAGGGCAAAAAAAAAGTCACTTGGCCCGTGGGCCCATGATGCTTTTAAGACAGCCATGCTATTTGGTCACTCACATGTTTAACTCTAGGTCACTTATTGACCTGGTCATTTGTTCCCTAGGCAAGGTTGTTCTGGTGCAAAAACAAAAAAAAATTATGTTATCGCTATAGTTTGATTTTTTTTTTTTTTTTTTTGACCGGTCAACTTTATTTGAAAGAGTTGCTCACGGCACCAATGTGACAATTGACTTTTTTACGTTTTTCTTCATGGCACCAGTGTGATGATGGTTGTTTTTCACGGCACCAATTATGTTGTGGTTCAAAATTGTTGAGTACTATTTAAGTTGACAGTACCCCAAGAAAGAAAACTTTTGGCCTGGTGATCATATTAGTGGGGTACCATTTTTGAGTTGTTACCGTGTCCGCAACAACCCTTTGTGTGTCGGTGAGTAATTCTCCTGAATAAATATGTACTACAGCATTTTAACCCAAACAATTAAGTCACAAAGAAAAAAAATAATATGTCAACACACAGAGGTTCTTTAATTCTTAATTCATATAACCAAAAACAAAATACCAAAAAAAACCAACGATGCTGAAATACCTTACTTAACTTATCGAAAAATTAAAAATTATTTGGGTGCAAAAAACTAAATATCGCTGCAGTTTGATTTTTGCCCAACCACTCAACAAAATTTGTAAGAGAAAATCCACTCACTATCTCCCATATTAAGGTGACTTCATTCTTGATAACCGGATTTCGATGAACAGTTCCCTTTAACTTGAACACTCAGTACGGACAGTTCGTTATTTCATGTCATCCTTAGACGGGCGAATCTGCTTGGCCAATTGAACGATTAATGTCCTCTGTATCTGCTGAAGCGACGGTCCGTGCACATGCTTTATGATGTCGGAGCATCAAAGTTCTCCATCTGTACTACCACTCGGGGTAGTGTGGACATGGACGAAGAGAGACAGCTGCTGGGCTTCATCTTTCTGGCATGACAGTAAACCTTCCTTCCTGGATCAGTTGGGAGCAACTGATATGACGAGACGATGCTTCATACTGTTATTTTTATAGCTGTTTTTCTTGAACTTACATCTTCAAGTAAAATGTTACGACTTTTTGGCAGTTCCAAATTAAATAGGGTTTGAGTGACTTGGGACTTATGAGTTTCGGAGGATCTTCAAGTTACGTGGGGGGGGGGGGGATTCTTCAACGGCGGGACCGCTCTTTCTCGTGCAACTGGTACCGATGAACTGCCCGCCTCCAAAGTTTTTCAGTGATAATATGTAAATTGAGTGATGGGCGGGGCTTGAGAAAACGCACCCTCTAATTCGTCGCGCAAACTGCGTCATCCAAAATTTTATCCAATTGTATCACGAGGCGCGAACACAAACATGAAACCAAAAGAAAAACATCTTCTCTCAATACGGGGTCGATTTAAGAAAATGAACGGCTTTCAGCAAAGTTTACAATGACAACAATAATTTTCAATATAAGATTTCCGGATTAAATGCACAAATATTCATCAAAATGAAAAAACATTAACATTATTGTGTGGGGGAAAAAATTAGCTTTCCAACGATATGCGACATCATATATAAATATTCTTGTTTCGCGACATGCCGAAAAATTTAAATCCAAACAAAGGAAATTCTTAAAAAAATTCAAATTCAACACTTTCTCGATGACAGAGAATAATTTCAAGCATATAACATTATTTCAAAGTTTCTCTCCCTCACAATATTTTACAACACAAGTTTTTTTTTTCTCTAAAGCATCGGAAACAGTGGAGAGAAAAAGGGGAAAAAAATATAAATTTTTAAAATTGAAATACTCACACGGTCTCAAAATTATTTAACTCTTGGTTAACAAAAATGTTTGTTTCCCTTATTTAAAAAAAAAAAACCATCGACTCAGAATATGCAAAAAGCGAAAAATCGGCTTTTCAAGTATAAAAAAAAATATATACAACAGATTACGAACAGTGAGAGAGAAAGAGGAAAAAAAGAAAAGGAATCTTATCTTCCTTTTACACGTACCGAACGTATTCGTGTGGGAACAAGAAAAACTGACTCATCAAGATGGCGATAATATCTTTGATTATCAGTGGATCATTAGGTGTGTCTCTCTCACAAAAGAAAGAATATATTATTCAAAATAACACACATTTTCTCGTTCAATTTAACTCGGAATTTCCCAAAATTTCACAGGAAGAATCAGAAAAATTCAAGGAATTTGTTGTTGAGCTCAAATGATTGAGATGTCAAAGCAAAGCATTTAATATTTAGAATTTTCCGACAAACACATACAGTGTGATGCATAAAGAGTGTGTGTCCACTCTATACAAACGATCTGTGGTTCAGATCTTGGGCATTTTATGAATATCGGACGGAATGATAACACAAGAGGAAAGGAACTAGACAACCACGAGATTCGGTTCAGCTTTCCACATTAAAATGAAGACAGAAGCTCAATAATTATTTACACGACAAACACAATTAAATCTACATTTAGAAAATTTCACTTATTTGACATGACTATTCTAGGTTAAAATTATGTCTGGCTTATTTGTCAAAGGGGGGGGGGGGGAGTGTCCTACTTTTCCCACCGTGACAAGGTCGCAACTAGGTGCTTTGTCACCCTGTTCAAGCATACATTTTAGTGCCCTGTGTGTAATGTAGAAAGAGCAGTTAAAGGATGAATTCTGCACCCATCTCTGGTTCAGCGGCTGGGAGCACCAGACCAACCTGCCCCTCCAGTTGTAGCCTTGCCTGTAGGTAAGGGGTCATTCAAGTATTACGTCAGCATTAAGGGTGGGGGTGGGGGTTGTTTCAGATTTGCTGACTTTTGATGACGAGGGGCGGTTTGAAGGTTGCTTACGTCATCAACCACCCTTTTTGAAGATATGAAATATTCTAAGCTGCTGACGAACTTTTACTGACAAGGGGGGGGGGGTCAAAAATGGCTAAAAATCTGCTTACGTAATACTTAAAAATGGCCCCTAACTCACTAGCTTGTTAACTCTCTAGGTTACTCTTTTCGTCATTCCCTGTGCTTGTGCACTATTTTGATCAGTCCATGCTTGAAAATTCTGTAGGTTGCTCACTGACCTGGTCACTTGCTCTGTAGGTTACTCATTTGTCCCAAAGCAGAATATGCACAAATCTGCACCTTATGCCGCAGAACAATCTGGAAGAATCTGAAGAAAAATATAGAAGACACTGTTATAAGAATTTTTATTACGGAACATTTCCAGTCTGCCAATGGTTTGTTGCCAAACAATACAAAACATTCTGCTTTGGGGGCTTGTTTAGTCACTCACTGACGTAGTCCCTCTATGTGGATTCACATTGAGGCTACACGCAAATTGAGTTGCGTGCAGCGTTCGCGAGTGGGCGGGACTCGAGTGTGATGACGTCAACACGCCCCACGCGTAGCGAGGGGGTGCGCATATTGGAGCGCGTTCCCAGTGCGCGAGCGTTTTCGAAAGGAAACAATTTCGGGGGACTGGAACCTTGTCATTTAGGAGGCTTCCGGAGCCTGGATTGTTCGTCATTAAAGTTGACATTAATGAAGACATAACATTAATTAAAAAGAAAATACGGGAATGCGCTGAAAAATTAACAGAAATTGGAATGAATGAATATTCCGAAATTAATGGAATTTTTCCGAAATTAATTTCCGATATTAATCCCATAATGAATGAAAATGTGGAACTTGTGAAAAGTTAAAACAAATGAAATGATTGGTCACAATTTAAAATTAATAAATAACTGCTGGAAATTCATATTTAATGGAAAACTAGATTAATGAAACACCAGAATTAGTGAAATTAATAATTAAATTTCAGATTTAATGAAAAATTATTCCTCTATCGATCGATAAAATATAATTAATGAATATTCGGAATTAAAGCCGAATTCAGAAATTTAATGGAAAATATTTCGTAGGCTATTAAAAAAAACAAAAGTGGATTTTTTTTCTCTAAAAATTAATAAAAATTATGGATGTATAAAAATTAATGAAAATTCAGAATTAATGACAATTTTTTAAATTTGGAATCACAAAATTAGTGAAAATTCCGTGTATCAATGAAAATCCCAAAATTAATGAATCCCGAAAATTAACTCCATCATAATGAATTAAAATTTAGAGCTAATGAAAAGTCAAAACCTTGGAAAGAACAATAATATTTAATAAAAACTCAAAAAGAAATAAAATAATTCAGGAAATAATTATAGAAATAATTGATAATATATGTAAATAACGTTGATATTAAACAACATTTTTGACACGAATTGACAATGAACACAATTGACACGTTTAAAAAGAAATACGATAAACATGTTGGGGTAAATCGAGAAGCTATCCATTCTTATAATAAGACAACCATAAGTATTCTTTATGGGCGTTGTATAATATTTTATCACGTGTATATATATTGTTTATAATTTGTGTTAATTGCATTTTTAATTGGGTTGCTGTATATTTGAAATATATGACATCCATATTTTTATGGGCATCTTTTTATCAGCCACCTCGTTGGGCATTTTGCCTGTTGTGGCGTTGTTTTTGTATTTGTATAAGAGAATACGAACTCTATCAAAATGACGGTTTAATTTTTTAAAAACCCCTAACGAATACGAAGAATCGTGCGCGCGGGACACGAAAATCTGCGGCTCAACAGCAGCGCCAACGAGTGCGCGCGTACACGCGCTTATCGTAGTGTCACCTCGTGTCTCGATTTGCGCTGTCCCTCTGATTTCCGTTGGCCGCAAAACAGAGTGCTGCCCTGCGTCGTGTCACGAACGCTGCATGCGGCTCAATTTGCGCTTTGCCTAATAGTTTTACTGCCTGTGGGCTGTACAAATTTTGCTGTCCCGGGCTACAGTCTGGTAAGACTCCCCCTTCCCTGTAAATATGCTTCTGATTATTTGCACTATATAGCCAGCCATAAGTCAGCGGACTCTGAGTTCAGAGATTTTTTTGAATTTCTAGAAAAATTCTTGATGATGAATTATTCTCAAAGTTTGGTCATGTGAACCTAAAGGTGCTGACATGAAGAAATTATTGGGGGAGGGGACCTCAAATAGCTTCGTCCCCCCCCCCCCCCCAAGTTTCAGTGCCTATGCGTGAATCCTATGCTTGTACTAACAATTTCCAGTCAAATGAAAATTTAGTCATAAGTGTTTTTAGAAGACTGACAGAAAATTAAGTAAGAAAAAAATATTTTTATCAAGCCTGTGTCACAAAAATCTGCTAATAATTTGTAACTTACACCAAATATTTTACTTGCTTCATGCAGTAACTTTATTCATTTTTGTGACGATAGCACATACATTTATGAAGATATAAATGTTTCTAACTAACACACTGGTGTATAATTTCTTTCCCGACAGAAAGTTTTGAAAAGCACTTCATTTCCGTATTGAGAATGGGAAAAAAAGATTGTGCATAGCTGCTATAGATATTTTTGTACTTCTCTTCAGCAATTCCAGGCTTTACAATGGAGCGGGCTTCCAACAAAAATTCAATTGCTTCTATGTTTTCATTAACATTTAAAATTTATACATTGTATAATGCAATCTTATTTTTATGCCATCCTTTTTTTCCTATAGGAACATATTGGGGGGAACCAGCTGCTTATCTATGGGGGTGATTTGTCCTCCCCAAGCAAAATGCAAATATTCATGAAATTTTCACAACTTCTATATAATAATATTGCATTCAATAAATCTATTGAAAATTGAAAATTACTTGTATCAACGATTTTGATTAAATAAATTCAAGAAAAATTCTTCTGAGAAATGGGAAAACTAGGGTTTTTTTCTTCTTCAAAAAGTTGGGACAGAGAAAAAAACTGGGACTATCCCCAATGCGGGACATGGTCATCAATTATATCAAAATTGTCCGATTTTTAGTAATTTGTAAAATCACCCTTCCAAACAGCAAGCTCTAGATCTGACCATGGGGGAGAACAGCATTTAAATAGGGTTTTGTGGTGCCTGGCTGTGCCCCTGTTATGACACAAATACTTGCTTTTGCATCACATTCGTCACAAAATAGTCATTTTTAGGCAACATTTACAATGATATAAGTACTTTTTAATGCCAAATTGCCATATTGGTCCCAAAAAAAGGCTGTGTGTATATCAAGATGGTACAATGCTCACTTACCCGGCCCCTTTTGACATATAATGGATGTTTGCATCATAAGATGACCACCCTCTTGATAATAAATCACATTTTAACCACTTTTAATGATGAATGGTCACTCTTTGGCTACTTTTCTTTCAAAAAAAGTGCACAGAAAGAAGCTGACTTCCATGCAGGGATTCCCGAAATTTTTGCTTTCATATTTACAGAGTTTTTCATTTAGAAATTTTAAAATGTTTCAAGGTATCCTGTTTGATCTTGAGACACTTAGGTGGCAAGGTGGTTTTTAGAAATCACAGCTTTATTAATGTATATATATATATATTTTTTATTGCAAAAAGCACACATTACGCAATCACTGAAAAAGAAAAAATGCAAAAGGAAAGCAAGACAATCATACACATAATTCCCACTAATGGTGAACCACCCTTATAACCAGACCAGAATGGAATTTTTAGCCAATTCCCATTCTTTTAGGGACCACTGTCTGCATAGGAATTGGCCAAGAAGGCCTATGAAAAGAGGAAAAGAAAATTAGAATAAAAAAGAGAAGAAAAGACTGTCGAAATAGTTGTCAGGCTAGTACAAAATTAAGCCAGAGAATTTTGCTGCCACAATGAGAAGGTAATACAACAAGAAGCAGGGCCACACAATTCAACATGTTGGCAATCACCAAAAGTAGCATAAGTCAATTGGCAGGTTTCTGGTTTATGTTTACTGGTAAGCAGGCTCAATACAGCCAGGAAAGTTTTACTTCTTTTCAGCCCAAGTCTCTTTGCCCATTCAGTAGTGACAAAGCTTGATTGTGATGCACTATCCAACAGGGCTCTACAACCTCCTGAATCCCTCACATATACCACTGCAGTAGCCAGAAGAATATAGTTACTTGTCACTTGTGGAGGAGTGCTATTTATGAGGGTGGATGTGTGACTGACTTCCCCCATCTCATGGGATTGTTTATCAGCAAGTGGGAGTATGTTTGATGCTTGTGGAGGCTTTGTTTTATCTTCTAAGGAGTCATTTCTTTTAACTCTGTGAAGGAGGGTGTGATGTTTGTAACCACATATGTTGCAGCCCTTGGACATGCATTCAATTACTGCATGGGAGCTGTTGAGGCAATTGAAACAAAGGTGTTTCTGTTTCACTATATTTTGCCTCTCATTAATGCTTAGCCTATGAAACTCAGAACCATTATAGGTGGAATGTTCTATTTTGCATACAGCACATGATTTCCTGTAGTTAGAGGATTTTACAGCAAATGTCCTCGATTTATTTATAGGTGAATTGTGAGGCTTACGGACGGACGGGAAAGGTTCGCGTGATACCTTCCAAAAATTTACATCTGTTTTCCAAAAACAAAATCAAACTGTCCCAATTAGGAATTTCTGTAGATTCTAGGGTCATTTCAAATTGTTTTCTTGTTTCTCTGTGCAATTTTCTGAGAATTAAATTGCATAATATTACTTCACTCAGAGCATCTGTTTTAAGATTTGCAATGTTTAATGCTCTCAGGTGCTTTAGAACGTTGTCTAGCAAGGCTCTCAAATTTTTAGCTGACTTTTTGGTGATTTTAGGGATTGAAATTAATGCATTGATATACGTATCAACAATTAAACGCTTGTTTTCAAACCGTTTCTCTAGTGCAGAGAATAACGAATCGAAGTTGTCTATAATGCTTTGAATTTGTCAAGCTTCACCTTTTAACGCAGCTTGTAAATAATACAGTTTTTGTGTATTGGAAAGGTTAATACAGTATTTTCAGTGATCAGAGAATTGAACTGATTTTTGAACAAGGTCCACTCTTCATATTTACCACTAAATTGTGGCAGGGGAATTTCTGGAAGTATTGGTATATACTTAGAAGTATTAGTTTCGATTTTACTGGGAACGAAACTCAACAAATTCAAACAGATTTCAGTGTTCTCTAATTTTTCTTCAATTTCACAGAGCTCTACATTTAGAACTTCAAACTCATCATCTTTTAAAACTGCATAATATTTCAATTTCAAATTTTCAAAATTGTTTTTTGTCGCGTTTAATGTTTCCTTTCTGCATTTAATTACTGTCTCACTAGCACTTTCAGTATCTGACAAGAATTTATCAAGTCTGGTGATTTGGGCCTTGATGCTGCCCTTACGTTGACTCAACACGTTAAATTCGCCATCGTGCGAATCAAAATATGAATTCGGTGAAATTCTTACAGTTTCTTGTAATGTCTTGTAGAAAAGTTGAGTATCCAAAGTTGAGCTGATTCACTAATCAACTATCAATCTATAGGTTCACTGGTGCTCGATTCACTAATCAACTATCAATCTATAGGTTCACTGGTGCTCCTGCGATGACGGACCAAAAACCCATGGTCAATACCATGTATTCAAACACCACCTGTTTTTTTAAACTCAACAATGTTTAATTCTTTAAAAAGGGTGATTCAGTAATGTGCAATGACACGCAGGGGAATTACATAAGACAACCTCCCACTGGAGCGTTGTGACACATTTCTCTCCTTAGAGAGGGAGAGAGACATAATAATAATAAGAAATACACAAGAAAATACAAATACAACACCACAACAGACAAAATGCCCAACGAGGTGGCTGATAAAAAGATGCCCATAAAAATATGGATGTCATATATTTCAAAAATACAGCAACCCAATTAAAAATGCAATTAACACAAATTATAAACAATATATACACATGATAAAATATTATACAATGCCCATAAAGAATACTTATGGTTGTCTTATTCTAAGAATGGATAGCTTCTCGATTACCCCAACATGTTTATCGTATTTTTTTTTAAACATGTCAATTGTGATACAATTTACTACCCCCGGGGGTAAGCTATTCCATTCATTAACAACCCTATTAGAGAAAAATTCCCTGCGACACCATAACCTTGCATTGTCCCTCACCAATCGATACTGGTGTCCCCTTGTAAAAGCAGTCGATTGGCGGTGTACTAAAAGTTCATGGTCCATCCTATCCATCCCATTGAAAATTTTGAACACTTCGATCATATCTCCTCGACACCTGCGTTCATCCAATATAAACATATTCAAAAAATGAAGTCTCTCTTCATAACTCAAGCCCTGTGTGCCAATAAGGACATGCGTAGCTCTTCTCTGCACCCCTTCAACCAAGTCTATGTCCTTCTGTAGGTATGGTCTCCAAAACCTTACAGCATACTCCAGTCCAGGACGAACTAAGCCTCGAAAAAGCGGAAGAATGACTTTAGGACAACGCGAAGAGACCTTTTTGAAAATGGGACCACACAAGCATTCTATTCACTTTTTTGACCACTGCTGAACAATGTTCAGAAAACCTAAGTCGCTCGTCCATGAGAATTCCCAAATCGGTGACCCTAGTTGAATCCGGGATAGTTACACCATTCAACTCGTAAGAGAACCGTGGGTTGTTCAACCAAAATGAGCGACCATGCACTTATCTACGCTAAACGTCATGCTCCATTCATTTGCCCATGCTGCAACCCTGTTTAAGTTGGTCTGGAGCAACTCCCTATCGCTTTCATTCCCGATTACCCCCATTAGCTTCACATCATCTGCGAATTTGCTAGTAAACCCATCGACACCCTGATCGAGTTTGTCGATAAAAAGTGAAAAAAGTATAGGGCCAAGGACACTTCCCTGAGGAACTCCACTTGTGACGTCTGTCCAACCAGAGAATTCCCCGTTCACCATAACTCGTTGCGACCTATCTCTTAACCACGATTCTATCCAATTCAGCAAGTTGCCCCCTATTCCAATCTCGTGTAAACGCTTCAAGAGTTTGCCATGTTGGACCCGATCGAATGCCTTCTGGAAATCAAGGTAAACAACATCGACATTTTTGCTCTTACCCAAAGCCTTAGTCACGTAATCATAGAAGCAAAGGAGGTTAGTTACACATGACTTCCCCTTCCTGAACCCATGCTGATTATCCGACAATACATTATTCTCGTCTATCCAAAAGACTGCCTTTTCACAAACTGCCTTTTGATGATAATTTCCAAAATTTTCGAGAGGGAGCTCGTCAAACTCACTGGACGATAATTTGACACCGCTTCTCTACTACCCTTCTTAAATATCGGAACAACGTTAGCAAGTTTCCAATCTCTTGGGATGATACCCTCAGCAACACTACTCCTGTATATCTGTGCGACTGGTCCCAACAATTCATTATAACATTCCCTGAGGACCCTGGGATAGATATCATCTGGTCCTGGTGCTTTGCTTGCACATACATTTCTTAGAAGATTTAGGACCTCCACGTCTTCTACTTGAATATCGTTGAGGGTTTTATTACCCCATGCAACACCCGTATATCGAATATCATTATCTCCATTAAAAACCGACGCGAAAAAGTCATTGAAAGTACTACACATGCCTACCTTGCTCTCTACCCTAGAGCCTCCTATCGCGAGGGGGGCCAACTGTCCCCTTACATCCATTATTGACGTATCGGAAAAATGATTTTGGGTCAGAGCCAAAATTATCTGCCAACCTAGATTCAACTTCCTTTTTACTATCCCTTATTGCTTTCTTCAACAGTCTTCTTTTATCAGTAAACAATGATAGGTCACCTCATCCACTTTTATACTCTCTGAATGCTCTTTTCTTTTCAAGATAAAGGTTCCGCACGCTATCCGTGAACCATAGAGGGTGTGATGTACAAACACGCTTTTTTTGAACAAAGGGTATGACGTCGTGCAAAACAGAGGACAGCTTCGTACTAAATTCTTCCCATTGACTTACCACCCCTACTGATTCCAACCGGTCTTTAAAAACTTCCGCTAACCTTCTTCTCAAAACATCAAAGTTAATTCTCCGAAAACAAGGAACCAGTCTTTTGTTATCAACCTTACCCGAGGAAAAGTTACAGTGAAATCTCACGATACGATGATCACTGGAAGAAAACTCTTCCCCCACCGAAACATGTTCAACTAGATCCTCAGAACTAGTAAGAACTAAATCCAAAATAGCAGTACCCCTAGTGGCTTCTGATACATGCTGATACAAAAAATTTTCGAGCACCAACTTAAGAAAGTCTCTCATACTGATTTCCAGATGAAAGGTTCTCCCAATCAATACCCGGGTAATTGAAATCCCTTAGTATGAGAACCCTCTTTCGCTTACACATGTAGGAAATTTCATCATGCATTTTGGCGATGTAGTTTTGATCCCTATTCGGTGGATTGTAACAAACCCCAACAATAAGCTTATGACGTCTTTTGTTCTCAAGTTCAACCCATATGGTTTCAATATCACTTCTCTGCACGTTACACTCTCTAGCCTTCGAACAGGATTTCACGTATATCAACACTCCACCCCCTTTCCTATCAGATCTATTTCTCAAAAAAGTATCATATCCTGAGATGTGTAAGAAAGATTCATCCCCATCGTTTGCCCAAGATTCTGTAATGGCTATAAGATCCAAGCCCTCCACAACTATCATAGTTTCTAAAAAATCTTTCTTATTACCCAAGCTCCTGGCATTTATTAACACACATTTTAATTTGCCCGGTGATTTAGTGTCAATCGAGAAGCCATCCACGTCAGAGGTGGGTAATTCCCTGTCAGTACTGTTGTGATTATCATTAACTAACCCGCATTGCCGACTACATGGTCTGGGAGTAAAAAACCTGACCTAAGACTATCGTAAACCTCCCAGACCCCTCTTTTATTTAGATGGATCCCATCCAAACGAAGCCACCTGTCGGTAAATGCGGGAAGCTCCAAGAACGTGACCCCAAGTGAGAAAGGCGAAAGTTTACATTAACTCCATCTTGTGTTGGGAGCAAAAGATAAAAAGTTAGGCGTTTCCAGACATGGAAACGCCTAAACATTCACAGACATGGTTTAAGCTAGTCACAATTTTTAGACAGGAGATGGATACAAATTGCTGAAATTCAGGTTTTTAACCAATCTATGTCAATCTAGTATCCAAAAGTTGTGACTATAGGTTAAACCATGTCAGCGAATATCACTCTGTGGCTCCAAGAGACACCAAGTCCTTTCAGGTAAGACAAAAAGTATTCAAGCTATTTGTGACACAGTGTTTAGAAATCATAGCTTTATTAATTCTTTTAATATGATTCTATTCCCAGGTTATCTCGCAGTCCCTAAACCTACAGTTGTTAACTTTATACGAAGAAACCAAATATTTGTAAATCGTAATAGGGTGACGTAAATTTGAGGCTGGATTGGAGAAAAAGATCGGGATGGGGTTCTACTTTAATTTCCTTTTCATGAGAATTAAAAATTATGCATCATCTCATGCTGGAAACAAGTTCTTTATTTGTAGATGCGTATGAATGAACCATGGTAATTTTAATATTTTAGGATGAATGAACCATGATAATTTTAATATTTTAGGACCCTGAAAGTCAAATCGGCGTTCTTACCAATGAATGTTGAAAACGTATCATCGAAGCATGTGCCAACATCAGGAAAACAGCAGTCGAGTCCGGATGTACATGGACGTGAAGAAGACATCAACTTCTGTGAAAAGCCTGGTACTCACGGTAGTAATGATGAGGACCAGTTGTGGAGTACTTCAAAGTTTGTGCCGATTGGAGCAGTAATTGTTGAAGATAATGCTGCAAGGGTAATTTTTTTCTTTAAATTTCTAAAATTCTTTTTCTTAAAAAAATTCATTCAAGTCACTTGATAGAACGCTAAAGAATTTTCTTGTATTAATGTCCTTTTTTTGTGTATTTTAGATATTTAATTTTCAGTTATGTTCTTGCTGGATATTATATGAAGAAATTTGCCTCCCTGCTAAGTTGAAGATATATATTCTTTCTGAAAATTGTTGCTCTGTAAATCATGATTCGTGTAATTTTCACAAGTGGAATGATCTTACCTGCAATAAAAACTTGGCATTCGTTGCCCGGACAACAGGTACTACAGGCCAACAAAAAATTGTGCAGGTGCCTCATTCATGCATTGTGCCTAACGTCACTCATTTCAGGTAAAATGCCATTTTTTTAACATTTTCATTTTGATGAGGGGGAGGGAAACAGGTCCAGAGAGCATAATTTGGAATATTACAATCACAAGAGCACTTATATATTTTCTATAAAATAATTACTTAGTTACAATGCAAACTTTTGTCTAGTATTTTATACAGAAAAACTCTGTTAATTTGAAGGATTTTTTTTTTTCCTCCAAGGACAGTGTTCTATGCTCTAGCTAGAACACGGAAAATTCTAGAATTCGGAAAAATTCTTAAATATCTTAACTCAAAGTATCAATTTAATTGGCAATTTGAACCTTGCCTGTTCTATGATTTTTTGGATCTTTTGTGTCTGATGAACTAGAGATAGTTCAAATTTCATGTTTGCTTCGGGCAGGGTCGTAACTAGAATTTTTGTCGCCCAGGAAACATGATTTTGCCACCCTCGAAACTTTAAAATTCAATAATTTTATAATGGTGTTCTTTGTTCTTCTAAAACTGCTGCCTGGAGTAGTTGCTCCCCTGCTCCTCCTATAATTCCGGCCCTGGCTTCTTGTACCATAAATCTTGGTTTATGTTTAATGCAAATTTTGGATACTAAGCATAGATTAGAGGAGTTAAGTGTAAACATTAAGTAGAGTGCAAAATATTTTTGTATTCTTTGATCGTGAGTGTAAACTTGGAGTAATCAGAGTGAAAAATTAAAAAATTGCACTGCAAAACATAATATTGCAATAAAAAAGTGGTTACACTTTTTAATCTCTGAACATTCGGAAAAGAAATGGGCAAAACAGAGTATCTGTATTTCATATTAGACTGGTGATAATTAGGTTAGGGTGAAGAGGGCATGTGACGATAAATTATAAATGCTTCCTTCATAATTTGAATATATCAAAGTTTGAACAATTAAAGATACAAAACCTGCAACGAAAGTTCGTATGGGGCAGATCACATGTCCTCGTTGGCGAGCCGTAAAACAGTAAGTCCTGCTCCCGCATGTGTGCAGGGTGTCTGGTCAAACGTCTTCATGGTGAGGACAGTGCCATTTAGTGGTTGGGTGCTGTTGCCACAAAAGTGAGAAATAAATACTTCATTATCATTATCAAATACTTGGGTAAAACAAGTTTTCTACAGTGAAAAGTTTTATTTTGATGCACATATTAAATATAAATTGATATCATTTGTCTGAATTCTCTTTGTGGAAAGATTTATTTTGGATGGATGATCAGCTTGTTTTTGTGCCTTAGTTTTTCAGCTTCAAGGAGCAAATACTAGCAACTATCTCATTTAAAAAAGTCTCACTGTATAGAATAATCAGGCCTACAACATACTTAAAATATTCACACATGGCACTACAAGCAAAAAATAATAACAACCTGCTGAGTTGTCTGCTTCCGAATTCAGAAGGCAAATGGCAGCATTTGATAAGCAGCACATAAGAAGCATTACTCTGAAACAAACTTCACACTGGGTTCACAACACTGCAATTCTAAGCTGACCATGTTTCCTCGACAAAAATATAGGAAATTGGGATTTCAAAAAACTGGAAATTGTTGATTGGTGTTAAATATGATGCCCAAAATAAGCAGTTGCCAATTATTGCTAAAATTGACGATGAAATAAACTGGTGTTCACTACTGCAAGTCTCAGTAGATTAAAATGAATTCCCCGAAAGAAAGCATTGAACTTGACAAATATGCGAAGTAAATATTCATATATTTATTAGTTGCAAAATAATTTTTATCCTTGATTTTAGAAAAGAAAAAAAAAATTCAAATGGGTTTCTTGAAAATGCAGGAAAACCAGGGGACATCTTTAAAAAAAATCAGGGTGGCCATAAGTAGGAAAAATACAGGAATGTCCAGGGAAAATGGGTTACATGGTGACCTCCTTATGCAGTCTCAAAAAATTCCCATTTTCCCTTGTAACAAACTACAGACTTTTCAAGTCTCGGAATTGACATCTAAAGCATAATGCAAAGATGCAGACATCCACACTTGTACTATTGTATGTGGCAGAACCACTTGAACACAAAACACTCACAATTCAGGCAACATAATTATATGCCAGGGCCACGCACACACACACATGCGTAACATGTTCTGGCATTTACCAATTTGTCAGAAATTCCTCAGAGTAATATTTATAAGGTGCGTGAATGGCACTGAGCTATATAAAAAGTGGAGTGAAGACTCCCTATACAATAACAAGGAAATGCGCGAGCTGATGTGGAGGAATACAAAAGTGGGCATGACGGAGGGAAATAGGCAAAACATTGCCGATTTCAGCATGTAAACTATGGGGAAATGTCCATCTTCATTATTTTTTCCCCATTGTTTTCATCTTATTTCATTAGTATGCTGCTCATCTGCACATACACAAATGGTGATATCGTGTTCTGCCTATAATTGCACCAACCGATGGGGAAAATTAAAGGAAGATGGAAATAAACTTCGGTTTCATAGGTAAGTGCACATGGTTTTATATTAAAAGATGCATTGATTTTGATACTAAATTTGTAAAATTAAACTTGTGTAGTTTTCATTTCACATTCAATCATTGAATGAATTATGTTCAATAATGAGCACAATTCAAAATAAGAAATTAATTTCGTATGAATTTTAAACTTCATAATATTTTATGCTTATTACTATTTGGGTTAGAATTTTTATTACAGACAAACTGTCAAAATATGCTCCATAAAAAATGCATTTATGTCCTAAAAAAATGAAAAATGCCTTAAATAACTATAATTATGCCGTATAAATCAAAGAAACGACCTAAACATTTCTATTTCTGGTGAAATTAATTTTAGGGAAATAATGTGAGAATGTGGACGGGGCCAATCATCATTTCAACTTTTTCCAGGGGAGGGCAAAAAGCATATACTTAATGCATGTACTATATATATGTCATTTCTAGTGTATTTTCTAAAGCTGGGGGGTACTGAATGAGGAGTAATAAAATTCAATTAATACTATTTACATCATCAGTTTTTGCTTAAATATGAAAAGCAATAAATGAAAAATCATGCAGCAAAAAATGTATCACAATCATCAAAGGGTTATAATTATCAAAAAATTATCATAGGCTGCTATTACAAACAATAGTTGATTGATTCTGTTTCTTTCTTGAAGCCTGGTTAAAGAATACACTTTTTGTTTTTAAATAAAGGTCTCTTCTTTGAAACCCTAAAGTTCTTAAACAATGGGTAGAAGCTGTGAGAAGAAAGCCCTGTTGGCACCTCTGGTCTCCCTTGAGGTTTGACTGTATAATTGTAAAAATGCCCCTGTTTAATACAAAGTTTTTTTGGATAGTTCAGGTTCATTTAAATTCTAATGTATCAACTGTGTGAAATATCCTTTATTGAAATTTTTGGGTTACCACCTGGTGGTCATCTTTAATGTGTTGATTACTGTTGAGCTATGTATGTAATATTGCAGTCTTAATCAGAGAAAAAATGTTTAGGTTCTGGTACCCTTGAAATGGGAAAAGCTGTAGGGGCATGATGCAAAAAAATCGAATGAAAATGCTGAAGGTTCTTATATGCTGTGAATAATTGCATATGTTGGAGGAAAAAAAATCCCTTCAAATTTACAGAGTTTTTCTGTATAAAATACTAGACAAAAGTTTGCATTGTAACTAAGTAGTTATTTAATAACAAATATATAAGTGCTCTTCTTGTGATTGTAATATTCCAAATTATGCTATCTGGACCTGTTTGTAAATCGTTTATTGAAAAACTTGTATCTGTACTGTATATGTTACCGGCAAAGTATGAAATCCAGGCATTCTATACAATGCCTTGTCGTTTCAGGCAAAGTATGAAATACCGGTTTTATTCTATACTTTGCCTAGGCATTCTGTAAAATGCCTATGAAATTTCTTCTTCCACAACATCCACTGACAAAATTTTAATTATATAAGCTGCAGGATGCCAAATGCGCCTAACAAAATAAGAGATTCTTGTTGAATTATAAATTTTAATAGATTTCTGATGGATGACGTTTTTTTTTTCTCCATAAAAATTTCCTTTTCGCTTTTGTGAAAAGGGGTCTGTTGAGGGGCGGTATAAAATATTACAATTTCGTCGAATTAAAATTTTACAGAATTTTCACCATTTTTCCCCGGAAACGTTTCCCTTTGGCTCTCCTGAAAAAGGATCTGTTGAGGTGCGGTATAAAATATTACAACTTCGTCAAATTAAAATTTTACACAATTTTTGCCATTTTTTCCCAGAAACATTTCCTTTTGGCTCTTGTGAAAAGGGATCTGTTGAGGGGCGGTATAAAATATTACAATTTCGTCAAATTAAAATATTTAGTTTCGTTATAGTAGGCAACTGTTCCTGGGGTCTTTTTCACGTTTGCGTTGAATGTTACATCAGTATGAAGTGAACTCAGAACTAAATCATTTTTAATATTTTTCCAGTGTGATATCAGTTCCAGTTTTGAATATTATCGACGAGTATAGATCCTGTGTTCCTCTTTTGCAGTTGGCGGTACCTCACGACAGTCTTTTCGAAGGGTCCCAACCAAGCTTGTCAATTTCGAAAATGCACATAATCTCATTGATGTAAAATAATTATCTGTTATGTTTCGACATTCTCCTAATCGAATTACATGTTCATAGACAAGTTGATTTTCCGGTCTGGTGATATCTGCTCCAGTGTAATCCAAACGGATTTTCTATCTATTTAGAATGTATTTGGAATCAATGCAGGCAAGAAGCCAGAATTTTATCCCATATTTATCTGGCTTACTTGGGATATGCTGTGTAAATGGATATCTTGCTTTTGAGGGTAGAAGTTGTTCGTCCACACTTAGATTGGGCCCTGGTTTGTAGCAAGTCGCGCTGTATTCTATGAATAAATTTCATAGTGAACATGCAGGAGTAAATTGGTCAGTTTTTATTATTTCAGACCTTTCTCATTTCAGATTGAATTGCATGGATTTCAAAATTTCTTTGAAACGATCTCTTGTCATTGTTTGGGAAGAAAATGGGGGACCCCAAATCGACGACCACAATGAATTCAGTAGGACGTTTTTTTCACCTCTTGCGTAGATAATGGATATCGTTGCATCCAGTTCAAGCAAAGAAACTGACCAAGAAGTTTCATTTAGATGATGATGGGCTTCAGCTTCTGTATATTTCTGTATATGTCGAATCATTTTATTACTGAAAATAAGGCGTCACGAACTCAGAAAACTTTCATTTATGTTTTTTGGATGCATAAAATGTGGGACCTTGATTTTCTCTCAGTATATTTTGTGATCCTCGACATCCTAAAACTGAGGAAGGTTCTATGATTTTCCATATGCTCCCATCTGCTGCAGTTTCTTAGATCGTTTCTGTGGCTTCAACGAGTTATAATGAGTAACTTTTTTCACGATTTTACGTTTCTTGCTTCTCAATGCCGTTCTATTTTCTACCAACTGAGGCACCGTTGGAGAAATAATTTTGATCATTTGATCATTTTCATCGCACCACAGTCATTTTCTGCAGCAAGGGCTAATTAGATCGGGACCTACAATTTATTGCCGCTTCTGAACGGCAAGCTTGTATTTAGACCCATCTAGAGGTTGGTGCGCTAACCCCTCGATGGGGGACTTCCTGCGGTAGCAATTTTTTCTACGGTCATGTTGCTGTGTCTGTTGTACCCCTGTGTCAGGAAAGTTTTCTGACAAGGACGAAACGGCTATCGAACTCGCGACACCTCTAAACATCCTTTGGTAATTTAGGCGAGTATCTTATCGACCTGGGCTACCGAGCCAGAGCAATAATTTTATTTCGATTTAAATCTTTGTCATCAGAACCACTACTTTCTTCTCCACAATTCGACATAGGGTAGATGTAGATCTATGATCTTCTGCACTTTCATCATCACTGCTTCCAGAGTTTCTCTCATCTAATCTCTGCATCTCCTGGAGTATTTCTTCTTCAGTAAATATATATTTTCTCATCATTCTAAACTAACTGTTTGAAAAGATCACACACACTCAAATTTTCTACGTCCCAGAATAAACAATTTAACGGATAATATGGCAAGAATGCTTGACAAAACCAAAAATAGCACACCTGCTGACGATACTTGCAGATAAGAATGAGGGGAAAAGAGAGGTCACGCGCAAGGTCAAATGCAAAAAAAGACTTTCAGAAGAATTATAACCTACTTAGAAATCAATTGTGACGATGATACTAGTATTTACCGCATAATGTGCTAGAATATAAGGAAGGGTCACTATGATCTTCTTCCGTCTTTGTTGGTATAGCTTCGTTGTTAATAAAGATAACGAATAAACCTTTGGTACACAATAAGAACATGCTAATTCAGGAAAAGTCCAGAAATTCCAGGTGGTTCAGTTTATTCTTATCAGAGATATGTAAGCTTAAACACAGCGTGCAGGTTCATAAAGACCCCTGTCTGTCTTTCTAGTGTTAATATTTCATCATTGATAAATGGAACTTGCAAATGCAGATTATGCGATATCATTTTGTCTTGAAGTAACCAAGATTTTTATCTACGGATTTATGAACAAGAAATATAATGTATAAAGCGCACGTTAACTCATTTATTCGAGGGAAAGTGACTGTGATATGTCAGTCATGGAAAAGAAATTGGTATACATAGGTTTACCATATTTTATCGGTGGAAATACGGGAGATAGAGATCCTAAATGAAGAATTGCTTATTGCTAGGCCGACCATATTTTCTCGTGAAAAATACGTGAAATTGGGATTCGAAATACGGGAAAATGTCAATTATCGCTAAATGATGCCAAAAGTAAGCAAAGTCGTTAACTCATGCTAAAATCACCAATGCTAAAAGTCGCCAATCGCGGGAAATAAAGCGGCACTTCAAATTGCAGTGAATTAAAAAAAACATGACACATATGTGAGATGAATATTCTTGTTTGTAGTCTCTTAATGAGGCTTTTTGAATCACGTGATATTTCCCTTTTTCTTGAGGGACATACAAGGTAACCAATATGGCAACTACTTGCGCAACTCATGAAAGACATAAATCAAAATTAAATGAACGTAGAAATGAATTGTTTTTTTTTCTTTTTGATGGGTGCTAGATATTTCGAAAATTTTCTTGAAGCTCAAGTTAGCGATTTGCCTGCTTTTGCTTCAAACAAGGCTTGATTAAAGCTGCGGAATTTCTTCAGTGTAATTTATGGGTGCATCATCAATTTCAAAACATCCTAAACTATATGGATTGATGATATTGGATATTATAAAACGATACGGAGACTTTAATTCTCATTTTTGTGCTTGAGAAGATAAAAATAAAAAGTTGAAACCAATGTTATTGTATGAATATCTAACTCAAAAGTAGGTCAGACTAATTATTTTATATTTAATTTTCTGTGCTTCATATTTCTAAGGAACTCAATATTACAAAAATCGAGAATTCAGTTCAATTTCTAAAATTATTGATGGAAAACCCTACTAGATTTCCACATTTCTACGGTAAATTCTGCAATTTTAACATTGATTTCTCTGGGGGAACATGCTGTGCTTGTCCCTCCAAGTGATACTGGTGATGATTATGACGTCTATTCCAAAAGCCTCATTATCGTGATGTAATTTCTAAGTTGGAAAGATAATTTTAATCGTTGATTTGAAGAATGAAAAGTAAAGTTGGCTTCGTTGAAAATACTTGAAAACCCGTGACATTTCTGCAAAAAGGTCGGGACAGCAAAAAAAAAAACAAAAAAACAACAGAAAAAACTGGGACTGTCCCGAGAAATACGAGATGTATGGTCACCCTACTTATTGCTATTCTATCTTTCATAAAAAATTGCTAATTATGGTTAAAATTTATGGGAGAGAAATGCCGATGGGTATGTACGAAGAAGGACTACAATAAATTGCAGTAAATAAAAATTTATTTCACGAAATGTTATGTTATTGATATTTTTTTTTAAAATGTCTCATTTTTGTTATTTAAAAAAAAAACACGTCACAAATATGCGACATGAACGTTTATGTTTACAATCATAATTAAAAGTGCCTTGATTTGTAAGAAATTAAAATTATCTTCCTCCACGTTTTCAATCAAGATTGAGCATTTCAATTCAGTTTGAGTGAGTCAAGTGAGTTTAGTCGAAAATACGGGACATTTTGAAAAACAAAGTCGGGCCAGTGAAAATAAAAAATAAATAACAAATATACTTAGCAAACATGCATATGACTCATACGTCACGCATTTCCCTGTACATTCCCGTATTTTCACTTTATTTTGGCTGTCCCGACTTTTTTGCAAGAATGCCACGGTTTGTCACGAAAGTTCTACATTGTAGAATCCACAAAGCCTACTTATATGCTTACAGTTTTATACTTTATTAAAATCAACTGTTGAAATTATTTTTCAACGCATAAATTATATCACTATAATTACAACTATGAATAAGAATATTCACCTCACATACGTCATGGTTTTTTTACTTTCTTAGTAAAGTGATCCTCAAATATGTTCAAGAGATCCTGTATGATCTGTCTAGGGAATTTGTTAATGTTAATAAACATCCATGCCCGAATCGGGGTTCAAACCAACTCTTCCACAGTAAAATGCTAGCTCCTAAACTACTCCACTGCAAAACGGCAAATACTCAATGTTTATTTAATTGTTTGCCCCTTCAAACGTTTTATTTCGTTATGTTAAATGTCTTACTTCGTGGAATCCATTTTTATCCACTGCAATTCAGAGTAATGCTTCGTTTCCTGCCATTGGCTTTTTTTTTAGTGGTTTCTGCAAAAATTGGCAAATGATTGGCGATGTCCCGTATTTGAAATCCTGAGTTCCGGTATTTTTCTCGAAGAAATTTGGTCAGATGTGCAATAAAACTTAGCGACACGCTTTTTACAATCTACCAAAATTACGTGAATACTGTGGATAGCAAAGAAATCATTTTCCTCAGCTTTGAGGCTTATGTCAGTGGTGAAATAATTGACGTTATATGTCTCATCAGGCCCGTAGCCAGAAATTTCAATCGAAGGGGGACCACTTTCATTTCGTGGGGAGGGGCCAAAGTGTTAGAAAACTAGTTCCAAAACTTTTTACGTCGAGGGGCAATTTTCAGAATTGTTATCATTGAGTACTAATTTTGGCAACATTTGCATGTTGGTGCCATGTATGAAATACAGTAATTGTGATGAATCTGGTGATTATGCATAATTGCTGGTTATTATGCACAATAATTTCATCCGTTTTTATTGGTGATTATGCATAGTAACTTATATAAATCAAGCGATTATGTGCAATTACTGATTTATGCCATTTTCAGGGCTCCCACTCGTCCGACTTTTTGATAAAATGTCCTACTTTTGTCCTACTTTCTAGTTTTTGTCCTACTTTTCCACCACACCCTATCGACAAAATTTGTGTAATTGATTTTAATTGAGCAGGAAATTATTGATATATTGCCAAATATTACGGATGTTGAAGAATGCAATTAATGATTCTGCCAAAGCGAAAATTGTATCATTTTTATGGTAATTTAGAGGGGGGAGGTATGTGAACTATTTGATTGATTAATTTTTCATTTGCTTAGTTTGAGGGTTCAAAAAGTATAGTAGTCATTAAAAACTTCTGTCTGGATGGAAAAATAATTTTGTATTTATTACTTTATAGTCTTGGACAGTAACTAACATTCATCATTCAAAATTGCGGTGCAAATAGGTGAAACAACAGTTTGCATTTCAAAGAAGTTGGATACATAGGCCTATTCTAAGTTTGGTGATTCTGATGCTACCCAATAGCATTCAGTGGTCTTCTGTATTTTTAAGGCATGAAGAGGCATAAGCAATATTTACAATGCTCAGCAAAGAGCTAGAAATGGAAGTGCATCATTTGTCAAAAATGATTACACTGGCATTGAACAGTAAAATGTGAACAAAACAGAAAAATGATGAGCAACGCAGTAAAACTATCTGGTTCACCTTGCCTTATATATGTCGGATCTTGTAATTTACACATTTTGCATGTGCTTTCAAAAGTGGTCTCGAAGGTGCGTCATTCTTAAAAAATGTACGTCTTCGAAATTTGCTGTGCCTTGTCAAAGAGAGTTGACAAGCTCGTCACTTTGGAAGACTCCAAAAAAGAATGCAATATATATGAGGAGAGACAGCAAAGAATTATCTGTGGTTGCTAGTGCACTGGTTTGGCCAAAAATTGGTTTTGTAACCAAGTCATTTGTCATTTTGTTTTAGCTTGACTGAAATAGTGCTAGGGGAAAAAAAAGTTAATTCAAAATTTAAAAAAAAAAATTTAATTATTAATTTTTTTTTTTTTGAAAAAAATTTTTTTTTAGGGATTTTTTTCCATTATGCTATGATTATGTTGTCTAAGGGGATTACCCTCCCCCATCCTACTTTTTAGTTCTGCGTTTTCCTACTTTTTCTCATTTTTTGAGTGGGAGCCCTGCATTTTGTTTACAGTAACATATAAAAGGTATTCCACGAAAAACGTCCAAAAGCAATAAAATGTTGTTGTCCGTATCCGATTTGAAATTCCAAAAGGAAATTACCCGCTTAAATTGAGTTTGACGAATTAATTTTAATTTGACGAAAATGTGACATTTTATACCGCCCCTCAACAGATCCCTTTTCACGAAAGCCAAAGGGAAATGTTTCCGGGAAAAAATGACGAAAATTCTGGGAAATTTTAATTTGATGAAATTGTAATATTTTATACCACCCCTCAACAGATCCCTTTTTACGTCAGCCAAAAGGAAACGTTTCTGGAAAAAAATTAAAATTCTGTGAAATTTTAATTTGATGAAATTGCAATATTTTATATGCCCCTCAACAGATCCCTTTTCATTAAAGCCAATGGGAAACGTTTCCGGGGAAAAATAACGAAAATTCTGCGAAATTTTAATTTGACGAAATTGTAATATTTTATACTGCCCCTCAACAGATCCCTTTTCACGAGAGCCAAAAGGAAATTTTCATGGAGAAAAAAAAACGTGTCATTTATCAGAAATCTATTAAAATTTATAATTCAACAAGAATCTCTTATTTTGTTAGGCACATTTAGCATCCTGCGGCTTATATAATTAAAATTTTGTCAGTGGATGTTGTGGAAGAAGATATTTCATACTTTGCCAATACAATAGAATATAGAATGCTTAGGCAAAGTATAGAATAAAACCAGTATTTCATACTTTGCCTGAAACATGCATAGAATGTCGTTTCATACTTTGCCGGTAGCATATACACTATATTGGAAAAAAAAGTCATTAAAAATGTTTTTTTTCTCTCATTTTTATTTCATTTCTTGCATTGAAAGTTCTTTTTCAGTAGGTAATTTGCAAAAATGTTCACTGCTTTGAATTTTTGAAGTGGAAGGTTTCACCAAAATGCAAAACATAATGTTAGAAATGCATGTTGTTATTGTTTTTTGTAAAAAAAAAATAGTTCCACTTAAGCTTTAAAAAAAAAAGGTATTTTTCTTAAACGAAAGTAAGTATTTTAAACAAAGAATGCATAATTATTGGCCAAAATGTGGGAAAAGAACAGAATGCATAGGTCCCGTATTTTGGGGGATTTCAGGGAAATGTTTTGCCTGCTTTGTTCCAAAAGAATGTGATGTGGCCATGTAGGGACAGCTGCCATAGTCCTCACTTCACTTTCTTTATAGCTCAGTGGTGAATGGTCAAGTTCAAGTTGTAGTAGTAGTTTCATTAATGGCCTATGTTGGAAGGTTTCACTGTTGACTCTATTTATATTTTATATATATTTTTTATTGTTATTGTGAGGATTCTTAGAGAAAAACTGCTATATAATATACATACAGGGTGATTATAAAAAAACTATCCCGACATATGGGCCCCTAACTATCATACCATTCACAGAAACTGAATGAAATTTTGGCATAAGGTATTTTGAGGTATGCGCTCAAGAATGATATGGAAAACAACAGTGCCACTCTAACAGTTACGGTTACAGTGAGAAAATTTCGAAAATATCAAATGGCAACACCAAGTTTTTTGTATTGGAATGCGATCTCCATACTGAAAAACCCTAAATAGCGTTCGAACGGCAACTGTAGCATGAAAATCACCGGCGGTAGATAGGCTAAAAGTGAGGACAACCAATAAGAAGACTGATAACTGACCAACTAATAACTGACAGAGAAGCAGTATGAAATAAAGCATTTTATTGTGTTTCACAAATTTTCCACATGACCTTGTGGACTAATCTGGGATCTCAGCCGAAGAAACGGTGTGACGAATGAAACGAACATTAATGCTCTGGTGCACGGCAAAGTCCTTTTTACTTTTTCCTTGCCTAGCTCCGGGGATTTTCGTGCTACAGGTGCCATTCCAACGCTATTTAGTGTTTTTCAGTATGGAGATCGCATTCCAATACAAAAAACTTGGTGTTGCCATTTGATATTTTCGAAATTTTCTCACTGTAACCGTAACTGTTTGAGTGACACTGTTGTTTTCCATATCATTCTTGATCGCATACCTCAAAATACCTTATGCCAAAATTTCATTCAGTTTCTGTGAATGGTAAGATAGTTAGGGGCCCATATGTCGGGATAGTTTTTTTATAATCACCCCGTATATATATATATATATATATATATATATATATACATATAAAATTGATTTTCTGTGTGTGTGTATGTATGTTCTCTATACAAATCTACAATTTTAGATTGATCATCGCCAAATTTTGCATATATATCAAATGGGACCTGACTTAAACGATAGGCTACTTTAAAATTTCGTCAGAGCAGGGCAAGTGCCCCAAATGGCCAAAAAACTGTCGGGCAACAATGGTTTTTGGACCTCAACAATCACTTTCCGTTTACTTTGATTACCGTGGTTCTCTAGCAATGCGTTTCAGACGTGTTTATGCCTTTGCAATGGTTTGTCATTTCTTCAACGCTGTCAGTATATGTATAATATTTATGCGTTTATAATGGTTTGCCACTTTATTCAATCCTCCCAGTAATGAGAGCTTTTTGAATAGACACCATCATCAGCATCACTTTGAGGGTAAGGCAAAGGATGATGCCCCATAGAAATCAGTGTTAAAATTGCCGATTTTACTGTAGAAATGCTGAAATTTTGTGGAGTTTTCTGTCACATCAATAATTTTAAAAATTGTATTGAATTCTAGATTTCTGAAATATTGAGTTCGATTAGAGATATACAAAGCCCAGGAGATCAAATATGAAGTAATTAGCCCGACCTACTTTTGAGTTGGGTATTCATGTAATAACATTGATTTCAACTTTTTATTTATATCTTCTCAAGCAAAAATTAATGTCTCCGTATTGTCTTTTAATATTCAACTGCATAAATTCATAGTTTAGGATGTTTTAAAATTAATTATGGGCCCGTAAAATACATCGAAGAAATTCCACAGCTTCAATTAAGCATTTTTGAAAGCTGAAACAGGCAGAAATACATAACTTGAAATTCAGGGGGAGGGAATCCAAATACCTAGCACCCCTTAAAAAAGAAAAATATATATATTCGTTTCTATGTTTCTTTAAATCTAGATTTGTTTATTTCATGAAGTCGCCATATAGGTTAACTTAGAAACGATTTGCATGTCTCTCAAAGAAAGAGGGAGATATCACGTGATCCAAAAAAGCCTCATTGAAGAAAACCCAGGCAACGCCGGGTATTATAGCTAGTATATATATATATATTAAAAAAAACCCCAACAACACACAAGAATCAGGGTCTATTAGATGATTGCAATTGATGTGTTATTAAATTCTGGTTTGCATTAGGTTGATGATTTTCAGTTCACATATTGGGGTGTGCTGACCACCTATTAAGAAAAAGAGGTAAACTCTAGTCCAGAATCTTCACATTCTAATTATTTTAATAAAAACAATTTATATTTTCTATTATAGAGTTTGAGGGCGATTTTATTGGGCATTATGAAAAAAAAAAAGACTGCAAAAAGTTATAATTTCTGATGTGTATTATAGTATAAGTCTGACAACAGGCCTACAACTTTGCAATTAATCAATCATTACACTTCACTCATGGTTATAAAAATCAATGGCAGATAGTTGCACTACACATAACAAGCATTACACAGAAACAAACTTCACTTTAGATTCACAACATATACACACACCAATTTGTTAGAAATTCCGTAGAGGAAAGTGCACGAGGTGCATGTATAATTAAGTAATAGTATTATAAGTCTGATTATAAGATGGTATTATATGGTATACAATTATGTACCATAATATAATAATGATTTGATAGGTTTGTTTCTCTTTCATACATGAAATTCAGCCCTGATCTTTTGAAATGACATTATATTTTTCACCATTTCAGGTCTATATATTCTTTGACTGCCAATGACAGAATTCTACTCTCTGTGCCATTGACATTTGACCCAAGTATACTCCAAATCTTTTTGACTGTTTCCGTAGGAGCATCATTGGTTATCATACCAGACCATATTATAAGAATACCACAAGTTTTCACAGACGTGATCCGGAACAGAAAAGTCACCATGCTTAAGGTCTTTGTGTGTTTTTGTACTTCTGAATAAAACTCCTCTCCTGTACTGTTCTTATTCTTTCTTTAACTATTTCAGTCTTACTTTTCCTTCATTGTTACCATATTTCTTGGCCTATCCATTGCTTTGCCTGCATCATCATTTTTGGAGCTTTCACAACTTGCACTGATTATCTACATTAATTTTTGTTTAAAAAACCATATCTGAGAAATTGAATCATAAAAACCATAGTACAACATTCATGCATCAAATAATTAACACTAGAACCGTGGAGTGGGTCAATTTGACCCAAATCGAACTTCATTTTCATTTATCTCAAAAACTTACATGCAGATGTTAAAAAAATTTTGTGACTTTTCATGATATTGTTCCGGATAATTTTCCACAAGACTTCGAGATTGCAAAACAAGAAGCGGTTCGACGGACAAACACAGATTTATTTACAGAACAACAATTTACACGCATTTACAGCCTAATCAGAGGGCTAACAACCAGTCTCTCTCTCATTCGAGTCTCCTTGAGCCTCTCCGAGCCTGTCTAGCCTGCCATCTTGTGAGCGCCGCACTATTTATAACCCCGGAGAAACTTAGAGAAAAAGAACATTCCACAAAATTCTATTTTACAGTTTCCTAGTCAGCGGCGCTACCGTACGGAGGGGTTGAACCAATGTCTGGAGGGGCGAGACTTTCTGGAACGTTCTCATCAATAGCATCTTCCTCCGATGAACCGAAACCGGCATCAACCGATTTCGATATTTCTGAGAGCCATCGAACAAATCGCGCCATCTATCGCCTACAGACCGTAACAATATGATATATGAATATTAATTCACGAAAATTTTATCATCTTCACATTTTGTGTTTCAGAGCTATAAGCACTTATACCTAGAACCGCGGTTTGGGTCATTTTGACCCAACGTACTATTCTATAGGAAAAAAGGGGTGCAGAATTTTCTTGGAAGTGGAAATTTTTTTGTAATGTTTTCAAATATTTTAAAACATTTTCTAAAATGTTTTGTAAATGAAGATAATGAAGGATAAAGGTCTTTCAAGGTCAAGGCCAATTCATTGTCAGAGTAGATTATCTTTTTTTCAATGGGGTAATGGCACAAAGTAGAGCTAAATATTTTTTTCCTTTGTAAACTTGAATACCTGGAATTCTGACGGGACTCAATGAAAATTTTGGGAGAGTAGAAGCTTAACTCTAGAAAAAACGTGTAGTTGAGATTTCTGTAGGCAAACGATGTCACAGAAAAAGAGTAAACTTCTGGCTTGCACCAAATATATTTTGCACGAATTTCGAAACCTTGGGAAGTATCAGCATCCAACGAATCTCTCTTTCAGAGCACATAGTGATGAGAACAAGGCCAGAAATGCCTCAACCGACACCTCTTTTCACTACACTGAAGCTGGCTCAAATGCTAATAGCCAAGAAATACGAGCTTAGTAGAGACGATGAGACGAAATCGAAGAGCAATATTATCTCACACAATAAAGATAGTGAAACTACAGTTGTATGGAACAATGATGCCACAATGGCAATTTATCAAGGAAAGAACGATATAAGTTTTTCGTTACTCAGCACGCTTCATTTGGCAGTCGATATTGGAAGTAGTTAGCCCCAAAAAGCTTCCTCACACACACACACAGAAACTATTTCCACTACAATTCAATAAAGTGCAACGATGGTAGTTGTAGCGATCAAATGCCCAGAAAATATTTGGCATCATAGACGTTTTTTATAACATCCTGGATCTCGAGAGATATAGATGGCTTTTTTCTCAGCCAGAGATATCAAGGAAACAGTTATTTTCCGGATATTATGCTGAGGTGAGCTCGGAAAGAAAAGTCATCACGTCTCCGCCGGGACTCGAACCCAGGCCCTCTTGCATACCGGGCAAGCATGCTACCATCTACACCACTGGAGACACATGAATCTGCCTTCCTAATTTCACGCACTGTGTCGTGAGGCGCTGAAGTAGAGGCATTAGTAGCCTCTCTTAACTTCAGGAAATGTTTCCTTGATATCTCTGGCTGAGAAAAAAGCCATCTATATCTCTCTAAACCGTCCCACCCAGGGGCCATTTCCTGAAGTTAAGAGAGGCTACTAATGCCTCTACTTCAGCGCCTCACGGCACAGTGCGTGAAATTAGGAAGGCAGATTCATGTGTCTCCAGGGGTGTAGATGGTAGCATGCTTGCCCGGTATGCAAGAGGGCCTGGGTTCAAGTCCCGGCGGAGACGTGATGACTTTTCTTTCCGAGCTCACCTCAGCATAATATCCGGAAAATAACTGTTTCCTTGATCCTGGATCTCACTATAAAAATATTCCTGTATTTTGTATAGAGCTGTACAGAAGGCCAGAACTATTTTTTGAAAGCAGTTCCTCAAAAATCTTATTGAAGAGCTGTGTTCATCATACGTGTTGCCCTTGCGCAAAAGAAAATGTTTGTGCGCTCTTGATCATGTATCAGTTCGTATGCGATCAAAATAATAATAATAGTAATAACTAAAGATTAACGAATCTGATATGTCAGGTAACATAAAAATGTGGAAACAAAACTGTTAATTTTTACATGGGTTGTGCAACTTTAACATGCGATGAATGTGCAAGAATATTGAAAAAAAAAATTGCTCAACTGCTCATCATAAATTCTACTTTCAGTAAGAAATCAATACTTATTTGAATCATATTATAGACTTTTTCCATGCTCAATTTGACACGCTTATTTCACATCTTTGTCATATTATGGCATTACTGAAAAATCTTTTTCGACTGAATAGAGTAAATAATGTATAATCTTATTTTTACTTAATTACATCATTTTTTTAGCTAATTTCGAAGCCCATTTTTATATTCATGAACAAACATAATTTTCCATTATGAATACACAATTAAACAACAATGATTAAGAATAGGGAGAAACCCAGAAACCAAAAATAAATATCCTGTTTTCGCTATGAAACACTGTTTTTTAAAGTTTGGGTCAATTTGACCCAGTCGGCGGTTCTAGTGTTAAATAGCATTTCAACCGCTCCAAATTTTTTCTAAACATTTGGCAAGCATTTTCTAACAATCCATAGATTTAAAAAAAATTCTGATTTGTCGAAAGTTAAATTTTTTCCTTGAAAGATGCTACTCAGATAAATACTCTGATGCAGTGCTTATGTTGAATTTATTTCTGTGATATTTTTTTTTATGACTGTATTATTTACACCTATATTAAGCCAGGAAATATGGTAAACTATCTAAATATATAATATTTAGCCATTAAAAGAACAGATTCAATATGGTTCTGGTCTGCAGTTTATATTTTAAACTCCTTTGTGAACTCTTTTCCTTTTCTTTCCTTGAGTTTAAAATGAACTTAACACATTTGTATCGGAAACAAGAATTCTTGTTTTACACATGTGTCGAAATATCTTTAGATCACTGAAATACCTTGATTTTTATGAACGTTTCAGGAAAAATAGCAAGATGCAAATGTGTTAAGCGATATTTTGTTTTGTACCTTCAGATGCTATCTTATCTTGTATATATATATATATTGTTTGTAATTGAATTTTTAATTGGGTTGCTGTATTTTGAAATATATGACATCCATATTTGTTATGGGCATCTTTTTATCAGCCACCTCTTGGGGAATTTTGCCTGTTGTGGCATTGTTTTTGTATTTAGATTTGTATTAGATGGGGTTTTTTTTTCAAGTTTTGGCATCTAGAAAAAATAAAAATGAGCTATTATTTTAAGAGAAATGACTAAAATATTTAATGAATGAAAACCGGATGGCACATGTTGCACAAGTTTTTTCGAGGTTCACCCAGCTGATGATAATGCACAAATCTGCATTCATTGTATCTTTAGTGTTGTACTGCATTAAATTTAATAACATCAGAGGTTTGATTTATAGAAAGTTTACCAAGTGGAAAAGCACCATGAGAGTAAATATTAATATGCATATATTGTGTGGAAGAATACATACCATTCAAAATGATTTCCCTACATTTGTCTATATTTTTCTCCATGTTCCCCATAAGATAATGAAGCAATCTGATATCTATAGTTTATACAGCGAAGGTGATGTTCATCTTCAGCTATCAAAGGCTTGTGTAATGTTATATGAGGGGTGTATAAAAATTCTTCCCCACACTGTGTGCACAAACCATCAAAAAGTTGTACCACGCTACTATACACTACACCTTTTCTATACTCTTTTGATCACGTTTGGAGCCTCTTTATATGAGAATAAACAATTTTTATTGCTTGTTCAAATAATATTTATTCTGGCTTGAATTAAAATAAGAGTGGTATCTCTCTTTGTTATCATTGTCAACTCAAGAATGGTTGTATTATACTTGCTTCTTTAAGACACAGAAGGGCTGAAGATGGGTCTACTAAACATATAGGGTAGCAAAGAAAGTCCTTACGCCGCATTTTACTGGTGAACCATTGATCTTAGAGCAGAGGTCTTCAATGTTTGGTCTGCGGGACACATTTGACCCTCAGAGATTTTTGCCATGGTCTGCCGGCCATTTTTAGAAAATGGCTCAAAACATTGAAGGCAGATGATTAAGAGAGAGAGAGAAAAAAAAATATTACATTCACATCCCAGTGAGATACAGAGCAAGAGGCCCAAACAGCTTTTTGGAGGAAACGTCAGCATATAAAAGGGCATATTTAACTATGGAATTCACAGAAATTCTGAACAAAATACCTACATGAAAAATAATTTCATATCTTTGAAAGAAATAATGTCAGAATTGATAAAAAAGAAATAGTTTTGATTAATGAAAGGAATTTCGGAAGAGTAATAGTTGATTTGAAAAAAAAAAATCTGATTTAAAAAAAAATTCAAAACCAAGGAAAGAAATAATTTTGAAATCTATAGGATTTTATGGTGACTTTTAAGCATATGGCAATGCTGTTAACAAGCTCTTTTTTTAATGGGAGTCATAAAAACAGTCTGTTCCTCTTTCTCAAACTTTTTCATAGTGACGACTTAACAGAAATTAGCGATGAGTAAACAAGGGTTTAATAACATTGTGGTCTATGAGAGCTGGAAGGGTCTGAAGAAAAATGACGACTTAACAAGGTTTTACTATATTTCCAATTAGGAAAAATATCCAACTAAGTTTGACCTTAGATACGTCATTCATATTGCAAGGGGTTGTATAGTTATTTAAATTATGAAAACACTAGTGTTTCATATGTGCACTCTGTTCTCAAAAACCTAATTAGGAAGTTGTTGCCCTGTCTCTCCTGAGGCCAACAAAAAACTCCATGTTTTTAAGTGCAATATTCGCAGAGATGTTTGAATTAAAATCGGGAAATAACAGGAAAAACTGACAGATAACGTTGCTTTTCCAATTTTTGAATTCAAATATGTCAGTGAATATCGCACTTTGAAACTTGGATTTTTTTTTGTCAGCCTCAGAAGAAACAGACCAATAACTTCCTAATTTGGTTTTTCATAATAGCATGTTCATATAAAAAGTTATTTTAATAATACAACTCCATGAAATATGAATGATGTATCTGAGGTCTTGATGTTGTTTGGATACTTTTTCTAATTTGAAGTGTGAATCTTAGACAGTGTTTTTCAAAGTGTGTGCCACAGCTCCTCGGGACATCACTAACCTTTGTCGGGGGGGGGGGGCGGGTTTCTTGGCAAACTGGAGATATTCACTTGTGTGCCTATTTATGCTTTCTGAAGTTTTTCTTTTATAAGTGAAAATATCTACTAAAGTCTTCTGGAGAGCTGCAGGTAAGCCATGAATTGGGCAAGGGAGCCGCAAATGACAAAAGTTTGAGAATCACTGCTCTAGGATCGATGGTTCACCAGTACAATGTGACCTAGGGATAGGGACTTTCCTTACTACCCTGTATAATTCCTGTCCAAATAGCAGTATTAAGTGGTTTCTATAAAAATATTTCATCCTCAGTCTTTACTAAATAGCTCTCGCAATACAGGGCGATGCAAATTGCAGTTTTACTTTGCCCCCCCCCCCCAATATAGAATGAGAATTGATTTACCAAAATTTTCTAACTTGAAAACAAGAAGGTCATATGATTTTATATCTTCAAAAAACAAAAATCAGAAAATCATCATCTGGAGAGGGGGGGGGGGGGGGGGGGAGAATCAAGATTCAGTCATGGTATTCACATCATTAAACATAAAAAAAAACAATTATGGTAGATCATGTTTAGTATACTGTATTCAATTTTTTACAACCGTGTTAAATCACAATATGGTGGTTTTTGCAGTAGCCAAAATACCACAAATATGTCTATGAATCTAATCTTTTAGCTGTAACAAATCTCTGGTATTATTAAGATAAATGGTGCTTTTGAGACTCCTAACCTAAAATTACATGGGTTGAGGTTTGGTGAATGAGGTGACCATGAAAACAAAAGTGTCGATAAATAAAACTGTCTTCGGTAAAATTTTACCTGAGTAATCGTTTCATGTACATGCCAAGGGGGTGAAGTCCCCTTTATGTATAAAAATCTTATTCTGGACTGCATAAAAAATGCACAGCTTTATAGTGCAAAAAGCATATGACGCGTACATGCAAATCCATACAAATTTGCAAAGTTACATTTTTTTCCATGTGATAAGCCTGAGAAATTGTATTGGGGTGTTCATAAAGCCAAAATCCCTGGTCCTAAAACATGGCCATAGTGTGGCTTCTGGGGGACCCCTCTTGAACGGCTTATTATTAGGCAAAACAAGTGTAAACTTTTGTGGGGCCCTGGGGCAGTGTCCCGGTTGCTCCAGTGTAGTTATGGCCCTGTGCTGAATACAGTTTAAAGTAGTGCTATTTTCCCACTTGGTGGTGAGTTTTTTAATCAAATTTATTTTTTGCAGGATTTAAATTCCCATGGCATTTCTTTATAATAGTCACACTTTGTTAAGATAAAGTTGAGAAGGAACAAGCAAAAATGCTTTGTATTGACAGATGTTAAGTATTAGCAGAAGAATGAGCAATTTATGTCCTATGTAAGAAATATAAAATTAATTTTAAGCAAGTTTGTCTAAATTGGGTTCGAGTGTTTTCCAAGTTTGGAAACTTTTGTCTTGTTGTTTTTATTTTGTAGAAGTTTCAAAGTGAAAATAGTTATGATAATTCTGTTTATAGGCATGTCATAGTTAATCCTGTGCCTCTTAATTTAATTTCAAAAGATTTGTCCCTCTGTGTTTATGTCACTGGGCATCACATATTTGAGAGATTTGCTGGATGAAAATACGCCACTACGTATTCTGGCTTTGGGAGGTGAAAGATGTCCAACAGCTGAAAAATTGAAAGCTATCAGAAATCCAAAGTGTCGCACAAGGATATTCAACTTGTATGGTCTGACTGAAGTGTCGTGCTGGGCCACATATAAAGAAATTTTGTTTGATGTTGAGTAAGTTGATAAACGTATGTAATTTTTATTGAAGTGTATTCATGCATGATAAGATTTTTTGATATAAAGTAAAACTTCAGATTACAGGGGTTTCCAGACAAGGAAAAATTTCAAACAAATTTTGACTCAGTTAAAAAACAATATTCCGTGAGACGAGCGAAACTTTTTTTAAAAGATTTCAATTTGATAATTTCTCGATAACAAAATATTTCTCCCCTATATGAGTAGTAAGTATACCTCTATTACTTATAGATGAGCAATATAACTTTGGGTATTGACATTATCTGCCGAGTGCTATATGTTTATTATTAAAAAGCTGATGTTTTCTTTCTTTTACTGTTGACAACGCTGCCTCAATGAAGTCCAGGTTCAAACAATTTTCTGAGCTTTTTGAAAATATTTCAGTGAAAGATTAAATTGAAAAATGCATTGCATGCATGTGAGTGTTATTGAAACCTTTGAATAGTTTAAGGGCCTTTGTTTGATTTAGGCCCATTCGTTAAAATGCTCACTTCCATTGTGAGTGGCATTCATGGCACAAGCTCATGGAAGATTACTACTACTCGACCACACATACACCTCGTCCATATTTCTCTATGAAATATCTAACAAAGTGGTACATGTTGCAAAATGTTGTGAGCCTAACGTGAAGTTTGTTTCTGAGAAGACTTGTTATGTGTTGTCAAGTGCTGCCATCTGTCTTCTGATTCCAGAAGCAGGCAACTCTGCTGACTGTTTTTCACTACTGTTCATGCGTGAACTTTTTAAATGTTGTAGACCTGATTGCTCTCTGTGGAGAGACTTTTTTAAATGGGGATCAACTTGCATTTGCGTCTTTAAGGTAAGAAACACCCTTGAAAGACTGCCCCATGCTCTTTTTTGGGTGTTAATTCAAACAAGAATTCCAAAGTGAAACCTCTTACTCTTTTATATCATTCTAGAAGCATTCAAGCTTTTAATATGCGATAAGCGAAAATAGATTACAGTGAAATCTCATTTCAACGATACTCAATATAACGATAAAATCCCTCTACTACAATTTTTTTCAAGTCTTTTTTGGAAATGCCTATTGTCTAATGTTAAACACTACCACCTCTCGATGTAACAATAATCCCTCTACAATGATATTTTTTCTTGGTTCGCAGAGTATTGTTATATCCAGATTTCACTGTAATTGAAATAAATCAATCTGCAACTATATATGTTTGAAAAGAGTGAAGGCAGGGGGAAGGAATGGTTGCAGAACAAATAATTTAAGCTTCTGTTATTTCCTGTGCGAAAATTTGATTCAATATACGAGTGTTTTTGATTATCTGCACATTTGCAGAATGGATTATGTTCCCATAAGAACAGGAAATTTACACATAATAACTTCATGGTTATTTTCCCCCCTCTGTTTTATAATCACTTTGTTAACATGTAAAATGCAGGGAATGCTTCAAATTCAATGGAAGATCTTAAGATGCAAGATTTTAATTCATTTCTATGGCTTCTTCAAATGGAGAATTGATTTATCGTTGAAACAAAATCATGTTATGAAAAGGAAGGGCTGTTTATCTTTGAAGGAAGAATAGTAATTGTACATCTGACAAGTCAGAAGTGCATTACCATGATCGCCTTCATGCAGAAGCAATTGAACATCGTGACAACCTGAACCTAAACAAGAAGGTTATGAAAATCAATTGTTTAAGAAAATGTGTATTGCTTCAGCGATGTTATTTTGTATGGTTCGCAGTGACCTGAAGAGTCATTGAATATCAGGGAAATGAAACATAATCAAAGACAATGTAAAATACACTGCTGGCCAATGCAACACCAAGAAAGGCAAGAGATATCGCAACAATATTTATTTTGTAGATAACATGTTGACCAAGCATCAAATGATTAAATTTATAGACTTCTGTGAAGTGTGGTTCCTGCCAAAATCAGTAGCCAGAGTAGCCGCCATTGTTTGAGACCACCGCTGCCACACGCCTCGGCATTGATTCAAAGAGACTTTGGATGTGTTCTTGGGGTACAGCAGACCAAGCAGCTTCCACGCGTTGCCAAAGTTGATCTGGTGTGGCAGCTGGGGATGTAATCTGGGTCAATCGTTGAGCAACCATGGACCACATGTTTTCTATCGGCGAAAGATCCGGAGAGCGAGCTGGCCAGGGAAGCAATTCAATCTGGCGATTGACAAAGAACCTTTGGACAATGCGTACCATGTGTGGTCGCGCATTATCCTGTTGAAATATGGCTGTGGGCAAGCCCTGAAGGTAAGGAAGGACAACTGGCTCCAACACCTCGGAGATGTAGCGCTGGCTTTTTAAAGTACCGGCAATGCGTACTAGAGGCGTGCGAGAGTGATATCCAATACTGCCCCATACCATAATACCCGGTGCAGGACCAGTGTGGTGGTGCATAACGCAGCTGTTCAGCATCCTCTCTCCACGGTGTCTCCAGACTCGAATCCGACCATCGTGGTGTTGCAGACAGAAGCATGACTCGTCAGTAAAGACAATTTCATTCCATTGTGCCGTCCACATCCTTCTTTCATCGCACCATTGGCGGCGGAGACGTCTGTGGTTCTGCGTCAAGTAGACGAAGCAATGGACGTCTTGTGGACAGACCACTCTGCTGTAAACGGTGTCGAATGGTACGTTCAGACACTGGATGATGCGGTACAGACTGAATGTGCTGTGCTATGGTTCGTGATGTGGCTGAGCGATCCGTCACTGCCATACGCACAATACGCCTGTGATCACGTGAAGTGGTGCACTGAGGTGGATGCGATCGAACATGCCGGTCCGTCGTACCCTCCTGCATCCAACAATCACATATCCGCATTACAGTTGTTTGGTTTCGTCCAACACGACTACCGATTTCCCTGAAAGATAATCCACAATCTCGGTAGGCCACTATCCTTCCTCTGTCGAACTCGGATACTTGATCAAAAGATGATCGCTGTTTTCTACGAGGCATAATTGATCGTTTTTTTGAAAAAACCACAAGAAAAACACAATTGCAGTACTTTAAATCGTCGGAATCTCCAAGCCTTAAATAGCGCTTTGAAGTGGCGCCACAGGCACGCGTGATGTGCGTCTGCACTGAAATTCTAATCATTTGCATATCTCACCTCCGCTAATGCATGTTGTAAATTTCATATTATTTGCATGCTTCCTTCAGGGTGTTGCATTTACAGTGGCCAGCAGTGTATTTAGCAAAAGTCAGGGAAAAGTTCTGTTAAGTTAAAAAAAACCAACTCTGAGAAATTGAAAGGTTAATTTTGAATTATATTTCTTCTGGAGTTCTGGCTAGGGAAAGTCTGAGAAATAATCAAGCAGATGATAACCCTGGTAACCCTGCTTTACCATTCACAATATAAAGCCGAAATGAAAATTTTTAATTCAATGCAAAAATTATGTTTTGTTGATTTATAATGTGTAATACAATCCTAGTTGTGATATTTATATTTTTATCTATTTCGCAGGCAATCTTCCTCTGCAATTTCAATAGGCTCTCCATTGGCTGAAACTGATGTGTATGCTTGTGATGATAATAATGAACCCATAGAGGAGGGTTTTGGGCAATTATTTGTGGGTATGTTCCAGTTTGAACATATTGTTTATGTTAGAAGAAAACTTATGTGTTTGAGGGATTATGATGGAAGTGTTTAAAATTTCCAACAAGCTGGATAGGATGGACCATGAGTTATTGATACACCATCAATTTAGTGCTTTGACAAAGAGACAACTCCAGGTTGTGCTGTTGTAGGGAATTTTTCTGTAATGGGGGTTGTGAATAAATGGAATGGTTTACCTTTAATAGTTTAGCTTATCTTTAGTGGGTCCCTGGAGCCTCCTCTCTATCATTAATTTGTAGTGTGATGAAAAAAAAATGATAAGAGTAGTCTTGGGATTCTGGGCTTGAGTTCTGTCAGTCTTACCTATGTAGGGGCCATGGGTAAAATCGTGAGAATTGGAGATACTTTTCATCGTACAACATTGTTCCAGCAAATGCAATGCAGTAATAGTGTCAAAATCCATAGAAGCACTAACTGAATTGAATAATGTACAACAAAGAATTTCTTCAAAAGTGTATCTTTGACCGGTAAAGAATGGGTACTGGAAATATGCAAACACCGTGATAGAACATGTTCTTTCAATATTAATGTTTGCTTAAGAAGGCTGTTCATTTCAGCATGTTTTGCAATCATATTAGTGCAGTATCTCTATAGCTGTCTAAATGACTACTTCACCAAACACCAATTCTGGCCATATCGCTATATTGCAATTTACTGCCATTAATGAGCTGGTTGGAAATGAGGGCGCTATCTATTGGTGGTCGCCTCAAGTTCGTTAGGGAAAATATGTTATCTATATCCTCTCTCGAGTTTGAACCCAGGACTGTGACAGCAACCTTCACGGTAGTAGACAAGCATCTAACCACCCGCCACTCAGGCATTGTCTAAATGACTGCTACCTTTGTTCTAGGTAGAACTTTTCACTTTCCTATTCAACTAAGAAAATTTATATTTTAGGAATGCAAAAGCCCAAGATAAAAAAATTCAAGAAATTTCACCAACCTGAAACAAACTGTTTGGGGGTTATTTCATGTCAAAGTAGCTTTACGATTAAAATGACAGCTTCTACCGTTCTAGTGTTAGGGAAACCGCTGTAACCAAATTAAACATTCCAAAAGTCATTGTTGAGATTTACAAACCATTGTGCTGCTCAACAGTTTTTGCCCAGCCCTGATGAACTTTTAAAGTAGCTAATCATTCGATTCACATCCTGATTGGTGTATATGCAAAATTTTGCAAAGATCTGTGTGAAATTGTAGATTTGTATAGCGAACACACACAGACAGACAGTGACAGAAAATAAATTTTATATAGTGAAACCTCACTACAACAATTCTTGATATGACATGAATGTCGCTCTCCACTTGTTAATACAAGATATACAGAAGACTGGATGTTGTGAAGATATTTAGTATTTGAGATGTTAATTTTTTTTTTTAAGGAAGGAAAAAACTCATTAACATCTCAAATACTAAATATCTTCACAACATCCAGTCTTCTGTATATCTTGTATTAACAAGTGGAGAGCGACATTCATGTTATATATATAGCCCTCTGGTGGCTCGTCGTCCATGAGCTATTAGCTGATCGGTTTCACCGTCCATTGCACGGTTCCGTTCGGCATATATACGCTCTAGCAAAGGAAAATCTCTATCTCCTCTGTAGCTTAGTGGTCAGAGCACTCGTCCAGCAATCGAGAGACCCGGGTTCGACTCCCGGTAGAGGCAGAGATGAGTTTTTTCCTTCCTTAAAAAATTAACATCTCAAATACTAAATATCTTCACAACATCCAGTCTTCTGTATATCTTGTATTAACAAGTGGAGAGCGACATTCATGTCATATATATAGCCCTCTGGTGGCTCGTCGTCCATGAGCTATTAGCTGATCGGTTTCACCGTCCATTGCACGGTTCCGTTCGGCATATATACGCTCTAGCGAAGGAAAATCTCTATCTCCTCTGTAGCTTAGTGGTCAGAGCACTCGTCCGGCAATCGAGAGACCCGGGTTCGACTCCCGGTAGAGGCAGAGATGAGTTTTTTTCCTTCCTTAAAAAATTAACATCTCAAATACTAAATATCTTCACAACATCCAGTCTTCTGTATATCTTGTAATTCTTGATATAACGATAAATCCCTCTACAATTTTTTTTCCTGTTTTATTTATATACATAAGATGAAATATATATGTATCATCAATATTTTTTTTCAAGTCTTGTTTGGAAATGTGTACAGCCTAATGTTAAACGGTCGCCTCTCAATATAACGATAATCCTTCTACTACAATATTTATTATTGGTATGCAGAGTATCATTATATTGAGTTTTCACTGCATATATAGATTGCATTGAAAGTGTGCCTGTGGGGAGATTTTTCCAAATGTGAGGCTCACTTGCTTTTGTTTACCCGATGATTTTCTTTAGCATTAAGCGTGAAATCAAAAACAAGTGAGAAATGCCAAAAAGTAGATTTTGTAAAAATTAACTTATGTCTTTTTTGCAAGAAGCCATTTGTTTATAGTTTTACAAAATAAACTGTAGACATTTTGTGTTTTTGATTGGAATTATTTTGTATTAAATACTGTAACTTATTTCAATTATTTCCTGTTTCAGGTAGCTCTACTAGATATTGCATTATTAATGATGAGGTAGAGTATGAATGTCAGAAACCAAGAGCTACTGGTGATTGGGTTACCAGGACGAAAGATGGGGAAATGTTTTATGAATGCAGGAAAGACCGTGTCGTAAAATTCTATGGTATAAAGATTCCACTTTCTCTCCTTGATATGGCTCTTGATAATTTGAGGTTTATTGCGAATCATTTTATCTCAATCAAAGAACAAGTTGCATGCATCTTTATTGTCCTCAGTGCAGAATGTTTCTACTCAGAAAATGATGCTGCTTTGTTGATTCAGAAGAATTTAAGAAAATGTTCAAAAGATCTACCCATTTTTGAAATTATTTTTGTCCCATGCATTCCTGTGAATCGCCACGGTAAACTTATTTCCATTTTATTTTGACTTCATTACTACTTAGAATGCCAACCACTTTATGCAGTAATTTTGTCATTTTGCTGTATAATTATGGGCTTTATTTCTACTTTAGGGAAAGCAGATCAGCAAAAACTTCTGGACTATTTTCAAAGTAAGAATAAGACTGATTGTAAGTTGCCATTGGAACTAACTACGAAAAAGAAAATGTTATACGAAACCAATATTTTCAAGATGGTGTCATCATTGTGGAGAGTAAGTAGAAATGTACCTAAAATTTTGCAATTACATGAATGCAGATTTCTTTTATTATATTTTTCAAATAAAAATTTTGAAGATCCTTTTATAAGAGGATTGCAAGATCCCTATAGGTCACAAGGTGTATGTTTGTTTTTTTGTTGATATTGTATTGTTTTGTATTTTCATGTTTTTTGTGTTGGTTTTTTTTTGTACTTTTGATATGTTACAGATGCACAGGATTTGACAAATCAAAAAATACTTCAGGTGCTTGACAAATTTCTTAACAGCAAAAAAATAGGTTTTTTTTAATCACAAAAAAATAATAGTTTTTTTAAAAAATTACTTTTCAGGTACTTGACATGCCTACTAACACAGAAAATGGTCACTGACATAATTTTGTATTGTCTTATTAATACTACAGTATATCCTCTCTAATCTGGACTCCTCTGGACATAAGTGGTTCCAGATTATGGATCCATGTTTCCCAAATTTTTATATTTGAAGCAGTGATATGCTTCCTTTAAGCATTTTGATTCATATTTTCTTTTAAGAGAAAATTAATAAAGCAGTATGTATATATATAATAACAGATAATTTTTTTAAAATTTTAACCTCTTCGGTTACAAGTGATTAGCAAGAAATTTGAATGCTCTTTATTTGAAAAATCAGTGATAAATATGTTAACCTTGTCTTAACCTAACCATGCATTAGAAAAAAGAAAAGAAGTAGAAGAGAAAAGAAAAGAAAAAAGGAAAGAGAGTAAAACACAGTATAAGTAGTATTAAAACAAGTATAGAGTAGATTGATTTTTCTTTTCACCCCACCCTACCTGTTCTCTTTTACTCTTATAAGAAAGATGTATCATGTGTGGGGGAAAAAATCACTGTCAGGTACAAAAAACCAAGGGGAAAAAATTATAGGGTTGCAACAAAGCTTCGTGATGATGAGGAGAGAGAGGAAAGACAACAGAGAGAACTTGTTTGAATTTATTCCACTGGTGTTTGGATGCAGTATTATGGCCTTGATTGTAAAGTTGTTGAAACAGAATTTTTAATTTACATAATGTTACTAATGAAAATATCCCTTTACTTATTCTTAAATATATTTTACATAGTCATTGCACAGAATTGAAAAATATTGAAAATATTTTCCCCCCTTAAAATCCTATAAGATAGGTCTATATCGATTCCATATTCTTCCAATATTTGTACTGCTTTTCCACTCTGTAACTTTTTCAAAAGTTGAACTTTTTCTCATACACTCAAAGCATTATGTTTCAGTCTGCAGCTTATACCTGTGACATCACTTGTTCGAAAATTCACTCAAATAGATAATCACAAAAAATAATAGAAAGCAGCTGGACAAGTTCTAAGGTTAACTGTATGGGGTGTGTCTATAACTGTATCTAACCAAATCTGAATATCTGACTGATCACATTCATTGAGACACACAAGTGCCATAATATTTTCCGCTTTCCCAGAGCCCTAGAAACCACGATGGACACCATCAATACATCAAAAAAATGTGGTAAAAAAATATAGAAAATGCAATATTATAATAAAAATTCATAAAAATGATTTGGGTAAAGAAAAAGTGTCAAAGTTCATTGTTGAGAAAAATACTCTCTGAAGAAATGTCCGGATTATGGGTGTCTGGATTAGAGAGGTTCTACTGCACTAGTAGTAGTTGTTGCGGATTACACCATGTAACACTATGTTTCTGGGTAACCAGCTTTATTTCCTAGTGACTTATGACTAAAAAAGGGCAGGAGAAATATAAATTTTTTATGTTTTCAGTTTTGCTTTTAAACTTGGAAGAGCAAATTTTTATTGTTATTTTGGAAGTCAAATACATGAAAAGCAGGATTATGTGAGTTGTAAAGAAACACAACAAGAACAATATGCCATAAATGGCAGTTTTTCCTTAGTTGTCCATTATTGATTTCACAAATCAAAGATACCCAAGAGTGAACATATTTCATTGAAACTAAGTTAGACATACAGCCAAGCTCACCAATTAGCCATCAAAAAGGTCTAACTTATTGCTTCCCATTTAAAAAACCAAACTTACACCAAACAAAAAATAGTTGATTTGAGACCCAAAAACCATGTAGCAAATATGTATCCAATAGTGTAATCGCAGTCACAACCTTTCCTTATTTGGCATTATGCCATGTGATATTTAAATTAAAATAACTTCCATTTTACTTATTTCACATAGCTGATTTCCAAAAAGTATGAATTCCACCATTATACATAAATATTGGTCATATAAAATAATTTGTCTCCTCCCTGGATGAGAAAAACCAGTTACATTAAAACACCTACAACATGTTACCTACGTTTTCTGTAGATTAGTAACCTCTCAACAACAAAAAAAACCTCAAATACGGAAAACAAAAGCTTGGGATATCTTTGTTTGCATGCTTAACAGCTTCTTGGGTAATCACAGGATCATAAACTATCTCAAGCTTGTGAAAATACATAAAAATCTACACAATAATGGGATGACAAATGTTTCTCCAAGTGGCACATCGCATCCACTGTGCTCATCTCGACAAATTTAAAGAAAGTATAGATGCTTACTCAAAAAGAGCACCTTTCATTAAAAAATTCTTGACTTGAAGCATTTATATTCAGGGAGAACACTGCAAAAATATCATGGAGATTATTTTTGGAGGCTAAAATGGAAAATGAAGTGTATGTGGAAATGAAGATTGTGTGGAAAATGTCCAATATCATTTTTTAAATTAAAATTTTATTTCAACAATTTTTTTTCTGTGAAATGTCTAGATTAGTAGTGCGCAAACTTTTTGAAGCGCGACTCCCTTTTGACCAAAAAATTTATCGCAACCCCTATATAGATTGAGCATAATCGAAATGTCCCAGTTTTTGGGACATTCCAATTGTTTGCCTGTAAATGTGCTGTCCCGAATGCACTTTTCGGAACGCTTGTTTTGATTTTAAATAGGCAATATTGTCTTCCAAAGCTATTCAATTTTTTTAATATATAAATATTTACTTTGTTTTTTGATGTATTTAGTGTCCTTTATGCAAGATGGAAGTGTAGCAAGGTGTATGGTCTTCAATTTTCGTATTCAGGGTGATTAAGAAAGAATCATCTGATTTCAAAATGATTCTAAACTTGAAATCTACCATTAAAAAAAATTGTTCATAAAACGTAGACACATGTTTCCCCTTATATTCATATATTATCATTCTATTGTGTTTTTTTAAGAAATATACAATTTTGAGATCGGGCGATTCTCTAACTCGCCCTTTAAAAGCACTAACTTGATATCATCTGCTGCATGCCAGAATCATGAATGTACAAATTTTCCTTTTTTAACAGTAGCTGTTTGGATACCTTGTTTTGCTATCTGAGTTGTGCCTGTCATGTGAATGTGTATCCCTATTGAAACACACGTTACAAAACATGTTAGGAAATTAACTTTCATAGAGTAACATGTTAGGAAATTAACTTTCATAGAGTAACATGTTAGGAAATGAACTTTCATAGAGTAACATGTTAGGAAATGAACTTTCATAGAGTAACATGTTAGGAAATGAACTTTCATAGAGTAACATGTTAGGAAATTAACTTTCATAGAGTAACATGTTAGGAAATTAACTTTCATAGAGTAACATGTTAGGAAATTAACTTTCATAGAGTAACATGTTAGGAAATTAACTTTCATAGAGTAATATGGGTAGAATAAACATTCAAATGCCATTTCCCACATTCTTTTTTTACAAAGACATTGCACATTTCTGATTCTGGCATATATTGATACTGGAGCTGATATATTGATTAATGTACAAGTAGAATTTGATAAAATTATATTGTATGATACATGGTAATTAGCTCAGCTGAATAAAGGCATTCTTTAGTTTTGAGATATTTTTAAACAAAAATGAATTTCTTATTTGGAAGTTTCTATATTGACGAATCTCTCATGCCCCCCCCCCCCCCTTTTAGTTCATTGACTTGATTATTCAGGCTTAGAAAACACAGAACTAACTTCTACCCAAGAACAAAAAAAAAAAAATTGTTACATTGTGTTATGAATCTGTCCAGATTAGAGTGGTTCTATGTGTAGTTATTAGTTGTTGTCTTCAGACTTCAATTTAACAATCACACATATAAAACTTTGTGCCAATACTAGTTTTCTAGTAGCTTGGGATTTTTGTCAAGCCATGCCCATATGCCCCAAGAATTTCTCGTTAAGAATGCTTGCTTTTCCCACCAAACAGTTTTGCCCACATGAGGCAAGACAGCTCTTTTTAGAAACTCATGTTTTTTTTTCCCATCACGTCTCATTTATTCCAGCTTATTTTTTGATTGATAGATATTTAAAATTTTGATTGATTAGAACCCCAGAAAAGTTTTCCTCAGATTTTATTTTTTAGTTTTGTCTAAAAAAGTTCAATTCTGATTTTTTTTTTAAAAACCAACTAATTTTTAATTCTGATTTTTGAAAAATAGACTTTTTGAACTTTTTTACACCAGGTTAATAGTAGAAGTGGGCAGTAATTTATGCAGATTTTCTCAAGGTGGGGGGAGGGGGAGAAGAACTTTTTTTCTTTTTTTTTAGAGTTAATTTTTCACTGTGATACATACTGTCAGCTCTAGAGACGAAAAAAGGGAACCCCTCTCCTTGGATACGTCAGTGGAAATAGGCAATAATTTAATTTACATTGTAATAAATTCCACAGTTCAAACATAGGAAAGGCTATTCAGCATGATGATTCACATTAATGACTATGCTATGACTGCTATGTGATATAACTCAGTGATCATATGGTAATTCAGATAAAATAAAGTAAATTATTTTGGTTTTCTTTACCTTTTGTATGTTATGAATAACCCTGTTACTCTAGATATTTTAGACTTAAAAATAAAGAATTGATTGCCATCAACTGTGTTGCTGAAATAAGTAAAAACCTGCTTGCAGCCAGATGTAAACAACTGTTACTTTGCATGTGTAAATTTCTTTTATATATTATTGTGTTGCATATTAGTACTTGAACATGTACCCAAGTTGTTTGTATGTTAAGCTGGGCACATACCGGTTAGATATGACTAAGATTCAGTCAAGCTGAGTGATTTTTGTTCATATCGATTTGTATGACAATGAAAAAGCTGTCTTTCTTATGTCCAACTGGTGTGTGCCCTATCTTAATATACTTTCAAAACTTTTTAGTACTCAATTTTTCAATTTCTGAGTTATTTTCTTCGACAGAACCATACTTTGGTGAATCGTATTTCCGAAAATGATAATTATATCACGAGTGGTGGAACTTCAATATCGGCTCTTCAGTTTGTGTCAGAGATTGAGCTTCAGATGCATGAAATGTTTCCAACATTGGTGGATGTCTTATTGAGAAAAACATTCAGTGATGTAATGGATGTCATTTTGGCTGTAATTCAAACCAACAGTACTCAGCCCAAGCAACAGAAAGCACAGGATTCACCAGAATTGAACCACAAATTAAAAGCACCTGATAGTGAAAGAAATAATTTGAATCTACCTCAGAATAATCCAACCAATGAAAAACTGTGCCACATCGAAGTGACGAGGAGAGGTTATCGAGAATCGTGTTTTTGTGGAAGTTGCTGTTTCAAAAACATCGTACAATCTAATTTTGATAGAAATTCATTGCCTATGACTACATTGAAACATGACCTAGGTAAATGCATAGATGGCTCTGTTTGTGCTACATACTACACAAGGTATGCATGCAAATTAGAAATATATAGACTACGCTCATTCATAACACATATACTGAGTAATATTGCTAAATGCTATCTTTTAAGTTTCTCTCATTCCTGAAAACTTAAGACTTAATCTGTCAAGTGTTTCTGACATAATATTACGTCGGGAGTTTAATGGAAGAAATAGAAACACCATTCGCCTTAACTGCTATTGTTACGTTGCATGTGTGCCTAACAAAGCAACCCTAAAACTTCTCGTTTGAAAGATTAAAAACACTTTTTTCCCACTCACAAACATCTTTTCCCCCGCTCGTCTTTGTCTGAGAGGATGTACTTTAAATTTGTGGAGAAAAGATGCGAACATATGCCAATGCACTTTTTCTACGCACATTTTCTGTTCTTATAAATCATATGAACTCTATATAAAATCAAATATAATTTGTTATTTTCTTAAATAATAATATGTGTGATGACAATAACTGTTGTTCATTTTTGACGTGATGTTATGGTTCCTTGATTTACCTACTTTCTTTTGGATCAACTTAATTGATTAGAAGTTCAGGGACATTGCAAAAAAAATCAAATCTTACAAATGTTTGAATTCGCTGTATAATTTTATATTTTGTGTGGCGTTCAGAGCTTCTCTCCCCCCCCCCCCCCACAAATGGGTTAAAGTCGCAACAGCACATGTCTCAGAGCGTTCACAAGCTCCACACTTGTGGAAAAGAAATGCTCTCGAGCACCATGGTGCTCATGGAAGCATCAAGAGTGATCAATATACGTTTCCGATTTCAGACTCTTAAGCACTTGATCAACACTTCAATTAAACACCCTGTAAAAATTGCATTCAATGGTTACAATTAATGCAGATTTCAAGTATATGAATATCAAAGGTGCCATAAAGCTCTTCGTTTGATGGGTATAGGCAGCGCTTGTCACTCGAGAAAGGTTGAAGACCCCCTGATTTGTGACAATGATTATCCAAATCAGTAGAGGCTCACGTTATACAATAAGATCTCTCACTAAAATACCCCCTCCCACCTTGGCAGTGAGAACTTTTATTCCATTATGAAGTGAAACACTATGCATTACAGCTTCATTCCACGCCCCTCCCAAAAAAGTCCGAAAACAGGGAACGATCATTTTGTGAAGTTTTTCCGTATAAGAAACTGGAGAAAACTATTTGTATCAGTGAAAGGGGTCCTGCATCTGATTTATGCTGCTACGCATTGTGCAAGAATTTGAAAGCTCTTATCAAAACTAATTGATCAAAATGAATCTACACTTTTCAATAAAAAAAATTGCTTAAATGGTACATAAATTTGAAGGTAAATACCAACATCAGGTCTTGATTACAAATCCCTACTGAAAGCATGTTATTCTCGTCTTTGATTTATGAGTACTTACAAAAAACTGATGTTTCATGCTACTTTCAAGCTCGGCAGAAAACTATAAATTCACCAAATATTTACTCATCGATGTCCCACAGTTTCCGTATGCTGTATCTATACATTGTCTAGTTGTGTTATGTTAGACCTTCCATTGTTTTAAAATGGGGTTTTGAATCCGCACATAGGGACAAAAATCTAACTAGACATCTCTTTTTCCCTTCCTCATTACCGTGCATTTATGTAATCATATTTTCCTTTTTTGGCTACTTTCTGCTCAGAGAAACCTAAAATGCATTTTGTTTAAAAAAAATTGATAGGATTCGTGACATGCAACGAGTTAAAAGAAGAAAAATTTGTTTTATATAAGGGAAAATTTTTTAACTCTAAAATACAGCAACTTAAATAGATATTCAAGCTATCTGAGTTTGACTTATCACAAATTGCTTGTAGATGCATATTGGCCAACACCAATTATCACTGTTAAAGGGATGAAGAGAAAAAATTAAAAAAAATATTGTTATATTCATTATTAAAGTAAAAAAAAAATTCAACAAAAAGTGTTAATGATTTTTTTCCATTTACTTCAATATCTCATTTCAGATTTAAGTCAGTTCATTTCTTTGTTGGTTCTCACTCTGGTCGATTTGCATCCGTGAGCACTGAGAAAGTCTTGTGGGAAGCTGCTCTTCCAAACAGAATAGAATCTTCAGCTTGCTTATCTTCTTGTGGACTGTTTGTTTTAGTTGGCAAGTTACATAATTAGTTGCATGATGTTTTTGATGATTAATTTGTTTGGTATTGATTTCTGCCGAACTTTCTAGCAGTTCACTGCTTGCATTACAGCCATGCATTAATTGGATGAAAATTGCTTGCTTACATGTATTCCATTCTTTAAAAATTTTCAGTCCTGAATCATCCTGTATGGTAGATTATAGTTAATAGAGGATCCTCGCGATGCAAAATTATTTCGCATCGTGAGGATCCAGGTTCGAACCCCACTGTCGCCACAGTGGTTGTCAGCTGAAATTGGTTTCCTGTGTTTCCGAACTTCAAGGCGCAAATGTAAGCCGATCTCCTCATTAAAATGCCTCGCCACAGAGAGCAACAGGCCTACAATGATAAATTATTCAATCATTACACTTCACTCATAGTTAGGAAAACTGGTGGCAGGTGGCAGCACTACTCATAACAAGCATTACACTGAAACAAACTTCACGTCAGATTTCATTACACATACACGCACATTCCAACATGTACAAATTCATTAGAGGTTCCGCAGAGTAATATGGATGAGGTGCATGTGTGGTTTAATAGTATATTATAGTTAATATAGTTGATATACTGGACCTTTAAACAGATTTATATATGATTATCTGGCAATATGGTAATTACTGATGCATTCTTATCTCAACTTAAACAAATAATTGAGGTTCTTCTACATAAACAGTGAAATCGGTCTAGGACACTGTATGAGATGGTAACCTGTCTTAAACAGAATCAAAATATAGTCTGTTTAATGATTATTGTTTTTATTTGCACCTTTATAAAATGGAATAGTATTTCAGCATATTGACGCTCTGTTTCATACAGGTTTCGCTGTATGTTTGTATAGGTCAGATCCCCAGAATTGGTACAACACATAGTTTCTTTGAAAGAGCGAGAAAAAAAAGTGAAAATTTATAAAAATTGGTGAATACATAAGGAAATGATTTATTAAAACAAAAAATTGCATAGGACCTGGAGAAAGAAAGAGAAAAAAATCATTTTGTACAAAAATGACTGACTGTAAGCAAATACACAAAAAACAAATGAAATAAAATGAGAAGTAAGTATTTAAAAAATGCACATATGGGTCATTCCATGTCAAATCACCCGGCAAAATGCCAAAATGACACCCATAGTCTCAGATTTCAATGATTTTTTATTTATTTGTTGCATTTACCATCCTTATTAACTGTGTGAAACATTATTTGCATATCTGTAAAACTTTTTGAGAAAAAAAATGTTGAAATTTATCAAAAGCTGATGCAGATGACTTTTCCGAGGCTCAATTTTTAAGCGGCATTGTTTGAGAAAATAAATCATAACTTTTTCAATTTTCAATATATTCAAGTGAAACTTTCACTAAAGTGTTCACAAAAACATACAGAATACGAATAAAAATAATTCATACACTTACATTTGAAATTTACATGCAAAAAAATTATGTAAACTTTGTTTTTGTGGAATTTTTCGTTAGAAAAAATATAATTTTTCAAACGTATTTTTAAACCAGAGGCCCAGCAGTTACCAAAACAACTTTTATTTTAAATGTCTCCTAAACATATGAAGTAAAATACTGGAGAAAAAAAATAATGGTTTTTTGAACGTTAATATGTTTATTCTGGCTCGCAACGCAAAATTCATCGAAATAAGACTGGATCGTTCCGATTTCAAATCATTCAACTAGATACTGAAATGCAACCCATCATCCCGGATTCCAATTATTATTTTTTATTAATTGCTTCTACCATGCTTGTTGACCATGCAAAGTTTCATGTACATATCTCAAAAACTTTTTGAGAAAAAAAATGTTTTCTAACCTCACGAATGACGTCTCTTAGGCTAACCCCATTCAAGCAATATTATTTGTGAAAATATATCATAACTTTGCAGATTTTCAATATATTCAAATGAAATTTCCACTAAAATGCTCACAAAAAATGTAGATGACTAGGAAAGAAAATTTAAACCTTTGCATTAAAAAATTATATTGCAAAAAATCGGTGAAATTTAATTTTTGATTCTTTTTATAACAAAAACACAATGCTTTGCACACACCTTTGCTTTTTCATTTACAAAAGCTCTCCTGCACAGCATATTCAGTGACATTGAACTCTTCAGATTTTTTTTCCTTGTTCCCCTTTCTTAAAGCAAGGGCCAGAGTTAAAATTTACAGTTTTCCCCTTGTTGTGATGGTTAAATTGAGTCTTATTTCTAATTAACTTTATCAAAATAATCATATTTGCTTTCTGTTTAATAACTTCATTAAGTGTGCTTTGAGATTCATTTTCTGGTAATTCTTCAAAAACTTTACAAACATTTGATTTTAATGTGTTGCAAGCAGATTCAACTTTTCTTTTGGCATTGTTTGACTGGCACTGTGGAGCTACTCTATGAAGTTTAATTGGTGACTCTTCTATGTTGTGTAGAGATGAATTTATTTCTTCAAGTGCTTCTTGTTTAATAATTGGCCTTTTTTCAAGTTACTTCTCTACATTACTATCACTGTTCATCTCTTCACAGTATTCAGTTTCTTCACCTAATTTATTGTTGTTTATATTCACTGTTCCTACAGGCATGGCATATTTTTAGCCCTGGAATTAATTTTGTACAACCATTTATTTCATTTATACATGAAAAATACAAGTTTACTATCCTTAAACCTTTTGTTATTTTTTTTTTATGACATTTTAAAGGATTAAAGCATGCTTTCGGATATATTTCATACTTTGAGAAAAAAGCTCTATGACACACAGTAGATAAATGTTCAGAACTTGCTCCACTCCTCAATATTGATGTCTGATGGGTCCAATGATGTAATGGGTAACAGATTTTACACTTTTGCATAACACTTTTTATGACAGTCAGATCCAGTTTTTTCCCCAACACTATAAATTTCAGTGTCTTTTCTGACATTTTACTTTGAATTCCAAAATGATGATATAAAATATTTAGCTCAAATGGAAATTGTGTTATCATAAGGAAAATTTGCTAACCCTGGAGTAGGCTACTTTATGGAGCACATTTTCTGTCTTCAGCAAGATCATAATTGAGACTTGCATCATTTGATCCAGATGGGGGGGGGGGGGGCAGGCAGTTTAGTTCTAACACTTTTGTTTTAGTCTTCCCAATGAAGCAGCAGCAATTACTCTATCACCTGCTGGGATGATAAAGTCTTATAATTAAATAAGACACCAGTTGCCCTCTGAAGGACAAAAACCAGTGTGCCATAGTTTATATCTTTACAGAAGCTATTATTATTTTTTACAATCGTCATCACAACAAGAAACATCACATCTTATACATCACCACCAGGCATTACATACATTAGGTTTTCAATTCTAGTCTCTTGCATCTGCCTCAGCTACAACAATTAGGTTGTAGCTGATAATTATTTCATTCTTTGTGATTTAATGCCTCATATTCTGGCTTTTTATCAGCAATTTTAAATTATTTCTTGGGAAAAATATATATAGACTTGCGTTAAATATTATAATGTAGATTTTTTTTCACACAAGTACAACCATTTCATATTTATCATATACATTAAATATATGTTTATTAAAATATATGCTGTAAAAATCAAAGTAATTAAAAAAAATTTAACACTGTTGTGGTAAAATAACTTTATAATTAAGCATGTTGAAAAACTTCAAAAATACATCTATATATATATGATTAATATTATCTGGGTTTATCAAATACAAAATAATTCTTTATGCAAAAATATATCAGATTGCAAAAGTTCGTCTTTGTTGCATCATAAGAAATATTTATACATCAATTAAAAGTGAAATTAATTATTTGGAATTTGAACACTTCTAAGAATCAGAACATGAAGGTTTAATTTGAAAAATTATTTTATTCACCCAAAACCTTTTTTTTTCACCAACTCCCATTTGACACATTACATTAACATTTCTAATTATTTCATGAATTCCTTTAATCCTAGAATTTCAAAATTTATTAATTGTTTTGAATTATTGCATTAACTACTCGTGAAACTTAATTTAGTGAATACTGTAATAAATGTATAAGCATACATGAAAAATAAAATGTAAATTTCTTTTTACTAAGCATGAATCATATTAAGTCAAAATGTACAAATATAATTAATGTAGGCATATAATTACATTGTGTTTTGTTACTCAAATGTATTAACTGTCAAAATAATGTTTACTTTTCTACAGTCTTCTTAATATATTAATAGGATTAAATTTAAAAAAAAAATTGAAAATTCATGCTGTGCACCCAAAAAAAAGTATTTAAAAATTTGCGTTAAAAATAAAAATAAAAAATTAAATTTAAATGACTTTTTTCCTCTAAGGTTTACATTTTGTCTATTCATAATCTGCATTTTTTTGTGAGCATTTTAGTGGAAATTTCATTTGAATATATTGAAAATCTGCAAAGTTATGATATATTTTCACAAATAATATTGCTTGAATGGGGTTAGCCTAAGAGACGTCATTCGTGAGGTTAGAAAACATTTTTTTTCTCAAAAAGTTTTTGAGATATGTACATGAAACTTTGCATGGTCAACAAGCATGGTAGAAGCAATTAATAAAAAATAATAATTGGAATCCGGGATGATGGGTTGCATTTCAGTATCTAGTTGAATGATTTGAAATCGGAACGATCCAGTCTTATTTCGATGAATTTTGCGTTGCGAGCCAGAATAAACATATTAACGTTCAAAAAACCATTATTTTTTTTCTCCAGTATTTTACTTCATATGTTTAGGAGACATTTAAAATAAAAGTTGTTTTGGTAACTGCTGTGCCTCTGGTTTAAAAATACGTTTGAAAAATTATATTTTTTCTAACGAAAAATTCCACAAAAACAAAGTTTACATAATTTTTTTGCATGTAAATTTCAAATGTAAGTGTATGAATTATTTTTATTCGTATTCTGTATGTTTTTATGAACACTTTAGTGAAAGTTTCACTTGAATATATTGAAAATTGAAAAAGTTATGATTTATTTTCTCAAACAATGCCGCTTAAAAATTGAGCCTCGGAAAAGTCATCTGCATCAGCTTTTGATAAATTTCAACATTTTTTTTCTCAAAAAGTTTTACAGATATGCAAATAATATTTCACACAGTTAATAAGGATGGTAAATGCAACAAATAAATAAAAAATCATTGAAATCTGAGACTATGGGTGTCATTTTGGCATTTTGCCGGGTGATTTGACATGGAATGACCCATACGTAAACTAATAAAGAACAATATATACAGCAACAATGGGCAGCCAGAAAAATTAAGAGCATTCAAAAATTAACAAAAAACCAACAAAGAAAATAATAATGACAAAAATAATTTGAATAAAGGAAAGAAAAAAATTATAGACCTCATGTGTTCTCTGTAATATTTCCCACTTATGAGAGAAAAAATCCAAGGTTTTACTTCTGCCATTGAGTTAAGAAGTTCCAAGAATCTAATGATCCTATTTGGTTCATTTTCTATCATACATGTGCCATCTCTGAAATCAAAACATATGAAAGTGATAACCTTATTCCTTGTAGAATTTCACAAGTGCAAGAAAACTTTGAAAAAATTGGATATTTCGTACTTTCAGCAAAAAAAGTGTCTCATTGTTGTTTACCAAATTCAGTCTTGTGTGCAGTAAATTTCTGATGCAGCAAGAACTGTATTCTGAATGCAAGTGAAACTTTGGGGAGGGGGGAAAGTAGTATCCAGATATTTATAGAATGGGTGGAATTGACTATTTTTTATTTTAAGGTCAAAAATATTTACAAAGGAATTTCCAACAAAGTTCTTTTGTGAGACCTTATTGCCTCTGGGGCAAGAACCATTCAAGATTAGATGTATTGTAATGGAAATTCAATGTCAAATTCATCATAAAGGGAAAAATTCTCTCATCTCAATCAATTTTTTCTTCCAGACTGTATTTGATACAAGTCTTCAAAGCATGAATTTTTGAGAAACTGAATGCTTCATTTATCCCAGACAGTGATTTTTGAGCATATATTGAGGGGTAATCAACCAAATTTTCTACATAAATTAAGTATGGTAGGGTATAGTGCAGAAAAAATAGTAATATACTTTCAAAAATCTGAGATTAACAGCCTCTGAATCAGGATTATTCGGTTCCTGAACTTCACAGCCATATAAAACAATATTGAATCATTACACTTCACTTGTAATTTGAAATAGATGGCAGCACTAAAATAAGACAGCACTAAATATGTACTCAGACTGTTAGGAAGACACACTCACGTATCCGGCATAACCACTCGGTACTAAATTGGTGACAGGGTCGAAGTTGTGCTTGGTATGAAAGCCATGTAAAACAGATGACTGAATTAAAGCACTTCAAACATTCAGAATTTATCATGAAATCTGGTGAGAGACTTCATAGACTGTACATGAAAAAAGTATAGTTAATAGCAATTACTTTAGATTTATCGATATATTTCTCAAACAAGTCATTGTAATGGAATAGTACACCTAGATAATTGTATTCATTAACAATCTCAATTTTGTTTTCCCTATAAAACCATTTTTGATTTTTAAGAAATTGTTTTGTGCATTTTATTCCATGTTAGTAAAAATTTCTTGTTAGGCCGAATTTTTTTTTCAAAACCTTCAGTTCTAAACAAAAAGGAATAATTTTTTAAATCCTTTTTCTTGCATCTGTTTAAGTTATGCAGGTTTTAATTGCCCTCACATTTGTGTTTCAGGCTGTTACGATAAGCACTTGTATTGTTTTGATGCATTTAATGGTACTATCACATGGAAAATAGAGACCGGAGGGGAGGTGAAAAGCTCTCCCATAGTGACTGAAAAGAATATAGCATATGTTGGTAGCCATGATAAAAATTTATATGCTGTTCACGTGGAGGTAAATATTATATCAAGTAATTTAGCTATGTTTATAATATTTCTTTCACATTTATTCGATACATATCTGCAGGCCTGTCATTTGGGGGGGGGGGGAACCATTGCCCCCTCCCGGCTTAATGAAATACACTAGAAATGGTATATGTTCTTTGCCCCCCGGGAAAAAGTTGAAATGACAGTCCTGCATGGTCTGTCACAATTAAGTCAGAAGTCTAAGAAAAACTAAAGAAGCTATTGATGAATTGCAAAATTAGCCTCTTGTCTGAATCAGTGTTTCTCAACCGCTGGGCCGCAGCCCAGTACCGGGCCTTCACACTGGGCTGTGAAAGATTCGCGGTTTCATTTCCCTATTAATTTCTCGTTAGTTGTGTGTATGACCGAGCCTTTCACTTATGCAAAAGAGACTAGGCCACGAGCTTCCAAAGGTTGAGAACCACTGGTCTGAAGGACATAACAGAATTTTGGGAGCATATTAAGAATCTGTGGTTATATGTATCATTTAAAAAATTATTTGAGTATTTTAATCATATGCTTGATTTTTATCAAAGAACAAATATTCAAGTACACATATATGTTGGAACTCGTGTACAAGGATACTCAAGGAACCAGAGAAATTTATCATTACAAAAGATCATTGTAAATGGAATACATTAGCACTACAAACAGTGCATTGGGATCATAGGCAGAGATAGACTTAGAAGTCATTATTGCTGGGGGGGGGGGGCACGATGATGATGTAAATTCATATATACATATGTACATTAGATCAGTCGACTCCACCTTGGACGCTGAGGGCAATGCCCCCTCGTATCTTCACCCATGATTGGGACCAAAGAGTTTATTCTTATATAGGCGATTATTGTTACAGAGGGTTATAATGTGAGTATCGTTATCCCTTTTTTGTATGCCGTTATACAGTGATACCTCTGCTAACTAAGATGAAATATGTTTCAAAATTGTGTATTTGTTAGCCGAAATGTGATTTCTCATACATTTCTATGGCAAATAGTTTAATTCGTTTTGGGTACTGTCCAAAATTTAAAGATGAGTTTTTCAAAACTCCAAGGAGCTCTGTAAATAAAAAGATCAAAAACTGAGTGAAGGCTTAACATAAGCATCTTCATGAGGGAAGATCAAAAACTGGAATATAGGAAGATCAAAAACTAAACATCTTTTTATTTTAAACCATGTATGCTTTTCAGTTAGGTTTGTGAGCCATAGTGATTTAAAAAAAAAAGTGTGAGGTATTGCACTGTGCGCTATGTAATAGTCAGCTCATTTCTCTCTCTCACAGAGATGCAGAAGGAAAAGATAAGTTACTAGAACATCCAGTTTGGTGTTAAGAGGAAAAGAGGTGTATCTGGGGAACGATTCCAAGTTAGAATAAACTAATTTGGCTTGAGTGACAGTTATTCATGGATTCATTTTGATGGGCACTAAAATTTAACTCAAGACATGGCTGTTTTATATTAGTGCATTCATCCATATCAACAAAAATGTTTGTTGGCCGAGGCAGGGAAACAAACTAATCTTTGTTAACCAAAAAAATTTTAGAAGCGTAGGTATCACTATACAGGGCATCCCAAATTGTTTGCACAGCATATATCTGTATATAACTGTTGACTTTAGAAACATACTTTCAATTACAAAAAGTTTTAAAATGATGTGCAGTTACTTAAAATTTGTTTGAGGGGTCGTATACAAAAAAATAAAGAAATTTACTTATACAGTCCTTGTGTGCTCAAAAACTTATTTGGAAAGTTGTTGCCCTGTGTCTTCTGAGGGCAATAAAAAAATTCACATTTCAAAGCGTGATATTTTCTGAAGTAGTTGAGTTCCAAAACCGAGAAAAATGTGGGAAAGAACAGTGTGAATGAGGAAAATAAGCATTTTCCGTTAGTTTATGTCTTTCTTTCCCAACTTTTATCCAATTTTTTAATTCAAATATTCCAGCGAATATTGCACTTAGAAACTTGGATTTTTTTTGTTATCTTCAGAAGACACAGGACAACCACTTTCTAATAAGTTTTCAAGCACACAAGGACTGCGTAAAATTAAATTTCTTCATTTTTTTTGTATTCAACCCTTCAAAAAAATTTTATGATTTTAAATAACTGCATATCATTTGAAAACATTTTTGTAATTGAAAGTATGTTTCTAAATCCACGGTTGCAAGATATCTGCTATGCAAACAATTTAGGACAGCTTGTATATGATTTTCACAGCATGTCAGGCTCAAAAACACATTTAGGAGTGTCATATTTTTTTTCTTCTGATGAAATTTTGATACTTTTAAATTTAATTTTCATTTCTTGCTCTTCATCATGCAGAGTGGATCTGTATTATGGAAGAAGCAGATTGGCAATGGCAGTATATTTTCATCTCCAGCAGCATGTTTTCACTTTGTATGTGCTGCATCTTTAGATGGAATAATTGCTGCATTGGATCAAGTTAGTATCATGTTTGTACTGTTCAAAAATTTGCTTTTATTCTTACACATCATTCTTTCATTTCATATTTTGCTGATGTCAAGCAAAAATTATTTTTTTCCCCTTTCATTTAATTTTATTTCTCTTTCATTACCCTCAGCTCTCGTATTCATATTTTATGAATGACTAGTAATAATACCCGGTACTCTATTAGGTTTTCTCTGTATACTGGCAGCATTTAAGAAGTTACAAATCATTGTAAAGGGATAAACATGCATTGTTTGGGAACTGTGGTAATCAAAGTCAACATTACAAAAGTTATTGTTAAGGCCCATGTACCATTGTTTCTTGAACATTTTTCTAGCATTCCGTTCAATTGCCATGCTCTAACAAATTTCTTTACAAAAATATTGTTATATATTTTTAGGCGTCGGGTGATGTGATTTGGAAATGTGATTACGGGAAACCTTTCTTCTCATCCCCACTGATTAGCAAATCATATGTGTACATAGGATGTGTTGATGGCAATGTTCTGCAATTTAATTCTTCTGGTAATATGGTATGTATGAATATTTTAGTTTTGTTAACATTTTCACTGTTTTGACACAGAAAATTAATTCTTTTCCAGTTTCTCTAATATTTTCACACTTATAAATGGTATGTATTCTGAATGCATGAAAGAAAAAAAATATGGTGAAACTTTGCTTCAGCGATACTCAATACAACAATAGATATCTCTACAATGAATTTTTTTTTAACTTGTTCAGAATTTCTCTTGTTTAATGTTAAACCATACTCTGTACTCTGCGAATCCCTCTTATAACAATATTTTTAAGGGTTTTTTCAAAACTGCAACAATCATATATATTTTTTAAATCTTGCTCAAAATTGTCTTCATTATATTTTTAATTACCTCATTAGTTTCTGCTCTGCTGTGGGCATCTAGTGACATTGATGCTTTATATCACCTGACGACCCAGATAGTGTTATTGAAGTTGTCACTGTTGCTATTTTCTGTGCGAGACACAAAAGCATATTGCTTTAAACTTGTTTACAAGGTGAAACACCTAACTGTATTGCAAAAATTAAATAATTATTTATGATATTGTGTGACCAATAAATGCTCATAAGTACATTGCTACTGTGGTATCAACAATGCTGATTCAGAAGAGATGTGAACAACAGCTTTGGCTAAATTTGGTGGTGCATTATGTCGGTGCTACCTCTCACTACAACGATGAGACCCTCAATGATATTTTTTCTTGGTGTTCTCAGTTCATTGCTACATCAAGATTTTACTGTATTTCTATCTTTTTTTTTTTTCTGCGAAATCTATCAAATAACCTTTACTAATTTCCAAATTCTGATCATATACATAAGTGAAGAGTGGCAATTATATCTTACCTTTTGGTATAGATTTTGCTTCACTTGATGAAAGTGTTTTACACTTAAAAAAACGGAAAGTTCATAAAATTACATTCTCTTATAATAATGTTAATTTTTTCATGTATACGGACACGCTTTGAACCAATAGCTGCCTTATCCCTTCAACTGTGCAAATAGTTTGTTTCTTCCCTTTATCATGAATCACCAGAGAGTGATTAAGCAGGCTGCCACGCTTATCATCTATTTACAATGGGAGTGGTTTGAGGGTTTGAAGAGGTTTCCCTGTATCTTCGTTATTATGACTTCTAATCTTTATACTCTACTGTTATTATTACGCTATTTCCTTTAAGCTGCAGATGGGCACCAAACATTTTCATATACACTATCGGTATATTCATGGTGTCCCAGAAATCTATTTCCAAAATAAGAGGAATGAAAGTGCACATCAATACAAACAATATTTGCAATAGCACTTAAGATTTTTTAATTAAGGTAATCAAAAATTTTTGGCCACTGTGATTATTAACCCCTTAAGTGCCACTGGCATATATATACACGCCCTAGGGAGTCTGTGCGTTTAACTGCCACATACGTATTTATATGTCTTTACTCTTTGTGATTGAAAAAGAATAGTACTAGAAATTAGATCATGTGAGATTTCATCGACAGTTAAGGAGTTAACATGTGTTAACAGCTGACTTGTTACAACAATATTTTGATAGAAAACTTCTCAAGAGTTTTTCTCCTAATAATCTTAATCTTCACGAATTTCCCAGAAATAGGTCACTATGCGTCCTTCTAAACAGCTCACTTGTTACACTTGCAGTTTAAGACATTCATATCCAAACTCTGGGTGCGAGAGAAGAAAAATATTTTCTTTATGCATATACACGTAATACTGTTAGGGAGAAAAAAGGGTTGTTATATATTTTTCACCTCTGCAGCTACATGTGACTAGTAAGAACAAACAAAGTTGCTGTATTTTGGTAACTCCAGAACAGGGGTAATGCCTGTATCAACCAAATAAAGTTGATTCATCCTGGGTTCCATTGAAAAAATAGTTTGTCTTGCCATGGTTTACTACTAGCCCCTACCATTTTGGCAGTTGAGTTCTGGGATATCCTGCATGGTAGCATCTCAGTACCACACTGAGAAAAAAACAGGCAATGTATGTGAAGGGAAAAAATGAAAGAACATACAGTAGAGTTTCGATAATCCAAGATGAATGGGACTGAGACCAACTCCGATTATATGAAAAATTATAGAAAACTACTTTCAAATGGGGGACCTCTTTGTATTCATTTTATAGCAAATATACCACATATAGTATGTAGTAAAAATTAAGACAATACAAGGTTCAACCCTGAGCCACCAAACTGTTTGGAACTTATTCTCATCTGATGAAATTGGTTCTAATTTGTTGTCTTTGGACCCATGCATTTGTAGTACTTACGCCTACCTTTTTAGTTATCAATTCACTGGCTTAGTTCATTAGATTAGGCCTGCTAAGATCATTGTTGTCTTTATAACAGGATTATAATTGACAGGGGCTCCAGCTTGAGGACCCGATATATATATTTGTTTTTTACCTTATAAATTTACTGTGATGGGGTGGGGTTCTGTGAAAAGTTCTGGTCTGGGGACCTACCAAAGACCCCAGTCTAGAGATCAAGACCAATTTGGTTCATGGCAAGTCCTCTTTAACCCCTTCGCTTACAAGCGAATTGGCAAGAAATTTGGATGCTCTCTATTTGACGAATTGGCAATAAATATAGTAACCTTGTCCTAACCTAACGGCACGTTAGAAAAAGGGGCAAAAAACCTGAATAAAAGACAAGGTGATAAGAATGTAGGTACAAAGTTAGATTTCTTTTTACCCTCACCCTACCTGTTCTCTTTCACTTTTATAAAAAAGATAAATCATATGTGAGGAAAAAAATCACTATCAGGGTACGCAAAAAACCAAAATGAAAAAAATTTTAAGGTTGCAAAAAGCTTCAGGATGATCAGGGGGGACGAAAGAAAACAGAGTGAATTTGTTTGAATTCATTTCACTGGCATTTGGATGCAATATTACATCCTTTGATCATAAAGTGGTTAAACTAAAATTACTGGCATTCATAGGAAAAATTAGACAAAAACATCTTTGGAGGCAAAGAGGAAAAGATGGGTTTTTTGAGAGAGGAAATTTTTTTTCAGAAAATTCTATCACCTTGGGTTATCTGGAATCTCGAACTTTTGAGACTCTATTGTGTTAAGTAAGGCTAAGTGTGATATGATTTATTGAATGCAGAAGAGTAGATCAACTTTGCTCAAGAATACTAAGTCACCAACATATAAAGCAAATACACGAAAAATACGCAAACTCTTAATGCATTTCGGCACACAATGGGTATCGTCTTCATGCGTAACACTAGTTGGAGTAGGAAGGTATGAAACAGCGGTTGCCGAATAAACAAAAAAATGGGTTAATAGATGGGTTAATAGGCGGTATGGTCCCCTCTTACAGATATACAGGTCTCGCAGCGTGATTTCATATTTGAAATAAGGCAGTTTATCATTTCCTGTGGCAATTGGTCCCACTCGTTCAGCAACACTGTTTTCATTCCCTAGATGGTTCCCGGAGGGGGGTTGCGAGTTACAATTGCCCTCCCCAGAGCGTCCCAGACATGCTCTATAGGGTTAAGGTCTGGAGATCTGGCTGGCCAATCCATCCGGCGAATATCCTCACTCTCTAGAAAATCGTCGAGCTGAAGAGCTCTATGTGGCCTCACATTATCGTCCATTAAAATGAACTCGGGGCCAACTGCACCCCTGAAAAGGCGAACATAGGACTCCAAGACCTCATCCCTATACCTCACACCAGTCACAGTGCCTCTTTCAAAGACATGGAGAGGTGTGCGGCCATCCAACATGATGCCTGCCCAGACCATTAAACCTCCTCTGCCATAATGGTCGATTTCGCGGACATTTGAGGGTAGGTAGCGGTTCCCTGGTTCTCTCCATATGAACATACGGCGAGAATCGGTGCTTAGACTGAACCGGGACTCATCAGTGAAGAGAACAGTCGCCCATTGATCCATACTCCAATCTCTATGCACCATGATAAATGGATTCCCCTGTCCATAGAAGTGAGCGGGACGCAAACAGCAGGTCTTCTTGCAAACAAACCCTCTCTCATGAAGTCTTTTGGAAACAGTCACCCTTGATACACGGGTTCCTGTGGCTGCATACAAGTCACGAGAGAGCCGAGAAGCTGTAGCACTCCTGTTACGCCCCACTATAATCGACAAATGGTGATCTTCTCTGGCCGTCGTGGCTCTTGGACGACCTTGCCCAGGCTTTCTCTCAATGGATCCGGTATCCTGGAACTGTTTCCATAAGTTACACACGACGCTGGGCGTTAAATTGAACTCTCTACAAATCTGGACTTGAGATTCGCCTGCTTCTAGCCTCCCCACCATTCGCCACCTCATTCCATCATCTAAACGTTGGTGGTTACTCATTTTTACTGTTACAATTTGAAATTAACCGATTGCTGCAAAATAACACCAAGAAATTTGCAGAGGTGTGCTAGCGAACAAAATGCGTCTTAACTTACGCGTGCTTATAAAGCCTGTTTCTCTACTGGCTCCGCCTACACGCACGTTTACGCTTACGTATTTGACGTACAAGATTTGCATTTTTGTCTAGAAGCAGTGGTTTTACATTCAGTTCAGTTCTTTTCATGAAATTTGATAAAATATGCAAATTCTCTTAATTTATTTCACCAGTGTAGTATTAATTGAGAAAAAAATGTTTTTTTCCCCCTCCCCCCCTCTTGGCATTTCTCTGCCATCGTTTTCATTTCCTCATATGAAGTTTTTCTTGAAAAATATGAAAATTGAATTTCTCTACATGTTTTTATGAAGCATGATTTTAACAACTGATAAAACTTTTCTGTTTTAACATTTTTATCTTTCAATATCAATAAAGATTAGAAAGTATAGCACAGGAGGGCCAGTATTTTCTTCACCAGCAAAATTTTCTCTGGCAAATCAGGATGGAGCAATGGAAAACATAGTTGTTGGTTCACACGATTCAAAGCTAGTCTGTTTCTCAAGCAATGGGAACTTGTTATGGACCTACAAGTGTGATTCTCCCATTTACTCTTCACCTCTGCCATTCAGTGGAACAGAAGGACAAACTTATATAATTGCTGCTTGCACAAGCGGGCGTTTATTCATTCTTGATTCTGAGAATGGTTCTGAGCTTTATACTTTCAATTTTCCTGGTGAGATTTTCTCATCGGTTGCCATATTGAAAGATAGTTTTGCAGTTGGTTGTCGAGACAATAATATTTATGTTTTCCAAATTTGAATAAATCTGTTTATATAGCTTAATTTAATTCGGATTTTTTACCATTACTTTAAAAAAATACCATATTTTAACATGTATAAGGCATCCTCCTATTTTTTGGGCCTAAAATTTGGAAAAAAAGCTGAAAATATATATAAGAAACCCCCCTTTTTTTCGGGACCCAGTTTTTGGCAAAAAGGTGTTCCTTATACACATTAAAATATGGTAAGTTATGCATAAGTTGAGCATAATCATTGCAGATGTGATAATTACTGAACACACCAAAAATCAATGTCCTGTATCTTGATATGGTCATGAAGGTGCAATAAATTGTTAATTATTATGATGTTTTGATCCAGCTATTGATACTATAATTGTTATTTAGCCAAAGCAAGAAGTTTGGCCACTTCGCAAAGTGGAATATATACTTCTAACGTTGAGTGTAACTCGTATATTCAGCTTTTTTTGGGCACTTTCTCAAGTTTAAGCATAAGGGGTGTCTCAAATCTTTTGGGTGCTACACACAAAATGAACCAAAATAAATTATTGTAAATTTCTAGTTTAAAAAATATACAGTGGACTCTCACTAACTTGGTTATATAGTGCCAGATTACTAAAATCTCTCCCAGAATTATTGGATGCCAGTTGAAAAAAAACCCGTTTAAATTGATGTCATTTGCGAGCTATTTGTGGAATGCTGATGCCATCGATTGCACAGAGCCATTCAGCTTGAAGCATATACATATGCTTCAGGGGAAGGGGGAGAATTCTATGTTCCGTCTTTATAAGTCTAGGTGGTAGAGCACTCATCCAGCAAACGAGAAACTGGGGTTCTTGTTCCTGTGAGGGCAAAGATGAATTTTCCTTCCCTGAAACACTGATATCTCTTCATTCATCCAGTTTTCCATATCTGTTGTATTAACAGGGGAAAGTGATGTCTTCCTCATATTTAAACTTGGTTGCAATTCACGTAGATGGCCTGATTTCTGCATGGGCAAGTGGGACCTCATGATTATGGGAGGTCCAAAAATGTGAACATATATTCATTGACGAACGAAACATCTTTGACCTCAGTCTCAGGAAAACCCCAATAATTTCTGCTGGACTAGCACATGCCCGAATTTTAGAGTTTACTGTACTCTAATATCTTGTCTTCAAGAGAGAGAAAATGGATGTATGATATATAAAAATAAATAAATGGTGAAAAGCCAGCATTAAAAATTTGTTTGCCTATAACTCTTTCAAAGGAACGAGCATGAGTTGGATGAAATATTGGTAAGATGTATAATATATCAGTGTAAGTCAATAAACATTAAAAATGAGAAAAAAGGATCTTTTTATTCCATGGTGTCAGTATAAGTGACAGTATCTGCTGTTGCAGTATAAAGATAGCTTTGGATGAAGATAGCTTGAATTCTTTGGCAACTGAAAGTTTTTCATGTATTATTATTATTCTCATATAATAAAGTTTAGCCCTATTGGGGATATGTTAAAATTGCTCGACAGCGATAGAGCATGGACCGTGTTCGATTTGAAATAAATAACAAAGTTTTAACAATAAAGAGCCACTTGTAATACAAAAGTAATTTTCAGAAAATTGATGTAATTTGATTGGTTTCTAAACCCTCAAATTGTAAGGTCTGTAGTGGGCGCCAAGAGGACTATGGTGAATAAACACGGCATCAAAGTTCAATGAACTCCAACTAGAAACTCTGATAGTTGAGACGAGCATCCAATTTAACACTTCTCATAGTACTGTATATACTCGTGTATAAGCCGAGTTTCTTTGTGGAAAAATTTGTTCCCCAAGTGGGGAGGGGGGTTGGCTTATACTCGGGTCAGTTTTTGATGAGAAAATATCGCCCCCCCCCCACAATCAGTAGCATCTTTGTAGCAGTGTTCGAGAAACAAGCATTATTGGTATGAGATATGTTCAAACCCCACACCACCGATAATGTCAAAGCCGAGGCAAAGAAATCGAAAACATCATTGGCTTTGATACCAGGTGGGCTAACATCGATTGTACAGCCTTTAGATGTGAGCATCAACAAACCTCTCAAAGACTATTTGAGGAATTTGTGGATCGAGTGGATGAGTTCCGATGAGATAAAAAAACTACAAAAAGTGGTGCCTTGAAGAAACCTGACATTGGCCTTGTGTGCAAATGGGTACATGAGGCATGGAATTCTGTTTTTGCCAAAATTATCATCCAATCCTTCAAAAAGTGTTGCATCAGCAATGCGATGGATGGAACAGAAGATGATATCCTCTTTGAAAGTGACAATGGCGATGACAGATCAGATGAGGATAAAAACGAAGATGCAGCACCTATGATGATCTGACGGATTACTATGAGCTTGGAGACTCAGAAGAAACAGATTAAAAAGTTTGAATCATTTTCTATTGTAAACTTCCGCAAGCTATTCATTTTGCATGAAAATATTAAAAAAAATTTCTCTAAAATGCACAGGTTTTTTAGGGTCGGCTTATACACAGGTTTTCAATTTATTACGGTTTTGGTGGTCCTGAAGTGGAGGGGTCGGCTTATATACGAGTCGACTTATACACGAGTATATACGATAATTTTGAATCAAAGAAGGCTCAACACTCAGGGGACCAAACCCACATGCCCTTCTTTAGTAGTGGCCCTGCTAACAGAGATAAGTTCAGTGGGAAATGATGGTCTTGCTGGTTTGAAATTGTCATTATGCTACTTAAAATTGGGGAAAAAAATTAAATTATGAATAGTTTCATTTCATGGTGGCCAGTGACAGGATATCAAAATCATGTAAGGGATCCAGCACTCTGCAAAAGGTTGAGAGCCCCTGCTTTAGTATATGCTGAGAGAATTTTATTAATTGTTTTGTCGATATTTTTGAGAAGGGGAGGGGGAAGATACTCAACCACATTAGGTTGATGTGTATCCAAATCCTACTGCAACAAATTTCAAGGTACCGAGTACAGTATTTTTATTTTTTTTTATTAGACTGAATACAACATACAATCAAAACAACTGAGAAAAACTCAAAAAAATAAATAAAACTTCACAAAAAATGACATTACAACGATACAGACACTCTGTGACCCTAAGGGACAAAGTCCAGTCCTTCCAGTGGGTCAATATAAATTAGAGTTAATTGGTTAATATTTTATAAAGTCATATATATTTAGATATTTTTTAACTGAACAAAGAAAGCATACATATGTATATTTAAATACGAACATACAATTGGTCAGTTGACATATAGAGAATTCACATACAACCATATATTCACATGTATTTTTTAGTTGATTACGGGAATGGTTATAATTTTAATTGTGTTTTATGATCTATTGTTGTAGTATGGATTCTGAACTCTTGTTTATTGAGAATATAAATATATTGTGATTGGATTTTATGTTATTATTTGTATGATTAATTGTATGGTATTGGTTCATTATTTTCGGAGCAGTATATGTATAACTCTTTTGAAATAGCATTTTATTTGTTTTTGGCATTTAATAAAAGTTATTCAATCTAGATAAGGTTCTATTTTGTTTTTTTTCTAGCCATTTATTGTTTAGAATGAGAATTTTATTAATCTATAAATTTGTTTGTCTTATAGTTAGTTTGCGACATGCTGTTACATAATAATTGTTTGATGCAATGTTTGTTATTTGGGATCTTATTTTATTATATATATTATCAAGCTTTTGTATATCTGTTTGATATGCACCTCCACAAGCAGTAATTCCATGTGTTACTATGAGTAAAATATCCAAGCATAAAATAAATCTTTTAGAAAGTTATTGTCGATTGTGTTTTTTAATCTATATAAAATGGCGGCGTATGTTCTTAATTTCTTTATTATTTTTTCACATTGCAAGTTACATTTTAGGTCATCTTGTACAGTATTATTATTCCTATTGTCCATTTCAAGCTAACTTTGCAGTGCAGAGAAAGGTAGAGAGTGTATTCCTTCGCCGCAAAATATAGTTCCCATATAATCGGAGGCTTACGATGATCATTTATGCAGAATATTTAAATTTTTTGAATGATTGAAAAAAAAATACTGAAAAAATATTGTTCTGAATCGATCTTTATTCGTTTAAGAATTTTAAATTAAAAAAAAAAAAATCACCATTATGCGTAAAAAAAAAGATTTTTCTCAGTGAGATAGGCGAGAATCAGCTATACCTTACCGCGACTGCACATCGGTAAATTGGTTGAAAGGCTTTCATTGTCATAGCAACGTGTAATGCAGTTCCCTCGTAGCTTCCCTTTCACTGCAAAGTTAACCTGAAACGAACTATAGGTAATTGTGTTCATGAACTCTATCAATTTCATAGCAATTGCATTGTGAAATATTTTGACATGGACAGTGATCGTGGATTTTGATTTTTATGTCTGTTAAATTATTTATATTTTTTGTTTTTAAGCAAAAATATATTTGGTTTTTATATATTTAGTTTAAGTTTATTTTTAAGTCCTCTTCGTCTGCAAACAAGATTAATTTACCATTTATATTTAGTTTGAATATGCCATTTATGTCAACAAAAAATAATATCGGCCCCCTGGGGACTCTTTTTTCACTTTTAGGAATGTACCGATTTCTTTACCTATTTCAAAACTGCTTGCTTTTTATCAAACTAATATGTTTTAAACTAGTTTAACAGTTTAAACTTAATTTAGGTTTGTTATCCAGGGGTTTGCTGTATCAAACTGAATAAGAAATATCTCATATTTTTGAAAATATTCAGTCATGCCTTCAAAATGTGAATGATAACTATAATTTGAAAGAATAACCATACTCATGGGTCCAAAGCAATCATTGTATTGTCTCTTCACGTTCTCCTATTTGTTTTTTAGAGGCTCAGTTTATCCTGGCCTACAGTGTGCCATATGGTTTTGGAGACCTTATTTTCAGAAAGATATAGACTTCATCGAAAGGATGCAAAGAAGAGTTACTAGAACACTAATGGGTATGCAAGGCTTGAACTATGAATAGAGACTGGATTCATTGAATGTGTGTGTTTTCTGTGGCAAACATAAGCATATTGTAGATATGATTGAAGTATTTTACTATTTTCAACGGAACTGATATGATGGATCATGAAATATTGCTACTCCATCATTTAACTGCTTCTACTCAGAGACACCAGTTTCGGTTCATTATAGATAGTTCCAGGTAGTTGGGTTGCAGAAAGTTTTTTTTAATAGAAAAGTCTTAAATGCATGGAATAACCTACCATCAGTAGTCATGAATTCCCTCACGATAGATACCTTAAAGAGGAGAAATATTATAAAACTAGGTGGGAGTAATCGAAAAGCTATCCATATTTTAATGAATGACAACCATATTTCTATGGGCAGAGTATTTTAGTTGTTTAGTTATTTTTTCCTAACTTTTTATATTGGGTATACTTAGCTGTATTTAAGCTTGACAACCATATTTTTATGGACTTCTTTCCATTATTATTTCTTTCTGTTGATTTTTTTCCAGCCACCTTGTTGGGTGATTTGCCTGTTGTGACTTCTGATTTTGTATCTCATAGAATCTGTTTTCTTCTAATTTTTTTTTCCACCTGGGCATTAGTGTCTTTTTCTGAGCATTCCAATAATATGGTAAAAAAATTAATTGTCTGTGTTGTTTTGGAAGTACTATGGAATGTGTTCTCTGACATTTTGCATAGATTAGATTTGGTATTGTTCGTACGTGGAATTTTTTTTCAACCTGAACTCAACTCAGGTCTATCGCCTTGAGCAATTTACTACCTGGTGGAGAGAAAAAAAGTTGAAAAAAATCACTGATAGGTAGTACAGCTACCAAAAAATACACTGTAGGATGTGTGTAAGTACAGATGGTTATCAAAGATTGAGTGTGACCAATAGATTCTTTCTTTATACGAGGTGTAAGTGAACAACATGTTTTCTGTTTTTTCAGGCGTACCATTAACCACAATAAACATTGTCAATGCTAGTTTCACTGTCAGCTATATATTTCAGGGTTTTCGGCAAACTGGAAAGTCAGGGAAAGAAAAACAAAAAAAGTCATGAGAAAAGTCTGGTTCATTTTTGAAGATTGATTTAATTAACTTTTAACAGTAAACTTTAAAATATTAATACATCCTCCTCGCTTATAGCAAGCCTTTCAAGTTACCGCCTGAGTCCACAGGCCCGTCATTTAGGGGGGCGTGGGGCCTTTGAAAATACACTAAAAATGGTATATATACAAATATATGTATACATACGTTGAGTACATGTGCTTTGCCCCCCCCCCCCCCGGAAAAAGTTGAATTTACGGCCCTGCAGGACCCACTCTCGAATCTGTAATTAAAAGACGACACCAGCATTCTTCTTTGCCAAGGGCTTTTTTTCCCTTCCCAGTACGCTCTCTAATCCCATCATGCTTCGTCCTGATGGCGCAAACCTTACATCACCCCCCCCCCCCCTAGGTGTGGAATGTGCATAACATATTTTACAACACAACCTAACAACATAATTTTTGGCAGTACATAAAATTTGTTCAACACATTGACACGAATAATTAAAATTAGGATATGATCAAATAACATGATTTTGATAGCAAAAAATATTTACATAATTTGCAATAAAAACGATTGAAACATTAATGTTCATTATTACAGTTCACACAGTTTATTAATGTGATATCACATCTGCACTTACATTGTTTGCCCCTGGAGTGTGCAAAATGTCTGTATGGAGGTGCTGCAATAGTGGTCAGCCAGTCTAAGTTTTTTGGATATCGACAGTTTCTTTTGCCATACCTGCAGCTTCGTTGAGCCTCACCTTCATTTGTTTTTTTATGAGTTCCATGTGGGTAGTATGATTGGGCCAATTAAATCAATGCCCACAATCTGAAGTGGCAATTCTGGCCTTGCTATCAGCATAATTAGAGCTCTGTCTGAGAATTTATTCTTGTCAACTGGCAAGCATCACATGCACTACAAAACTCTGTCATTTTTCAGTACTTACATGTCCCCCAAAAAGGAGTTTCATGGTCCCATCCCAACACTTCTGACCTTATTGCTTTTGGTAAAACCAGCTCAGTCACTTCTATACCACCCACTTTCTCTTTGTGGAAGAGCAAAGTCCATTGTAAAGTATCTTACTCTTTGCTGCCGACTCCCATTCGATAACCAGTGAGTCGCTAATGTTTTGAATTCTCCAAAATTATTCTTGTGGGGTGATGGTAACACTGTTTACACTGTATATGCTTCTTTCCCTCTTTGACTTCATTTCTCTCACCCTGCTGGGCTTCCACCTAACTGTTTACTATGTCTTTTTTGCTCACGGCCTCAAACTTTTGTGCCTCCACTTCCCCTTGAAATAAGCTGATAATTTGTGGATGCAATATAGCTTCTTTATGCATATGTGGTGTAATAGTACACAAGATAGTTCATGGTGAGCTATACTCGTTTTGCTCGCGATATGAATGGCCAAATTGATGTGTCTTAAGTTTGCAAAAATGGACGTCCCAAATGCAGATTTCACATATGGTTTTTGTTTAGATTCTGTCTTGTAGCTCAGAACCAAATCTTCTCTTATTAGAGGAGAGAGAGACAGAAATTTGGCAACCTGAATCAATCAATGCTTTCACAATTTTCCCCTCAACACTAATAACTTCCATTCTCTTCGATGTGGTAATATTTAATATACATCCAGAATCTTGCCTGATATTGTTACTGTTGTACTCCTGTTTCTATCTGGTTGACTCTCATGTTGGAATTCCTTCTTATGTTACCTCTGTTAACTTTATTCTTATTTTCAGGTCAGTTTCTTTTCACATGAAATCTTGATGAATATACGAAACAGCATTTCTCTTGAAGAGGTTATCGATCAGAATACTTCTTTCCAGAGTCACAATTACAAAAATATTTATTTTGTTATCACACTATATCCCTTGAAAGAAAAATGTATCTCATATCCTGGATATGAAACACTCATGTTTTTATCATTGTTCTTTGCACTTGTGTAATTATCTTCTCTCGCAAGTTTGACTGCATCTAACCAACCGCCCGTATCTTTCAACTGTATGAGTTCTGATGTTTGGGGAAAGGCTTTCTTTAATTTTGTCAACGATGACCGATTGTTTCAAATCCTTAAATGTGCAAACTTTCCTCGACTTGAGGTGTAAATCTACAGCTGTTTTCACCCTTTGTTATAATCCTTTTCATTGTATCTAGATTCCTTTTATGTTCAATAGGAGTGATCTGAAAATCTTTCGAAATCATCTCTTTAATTCTGTTATCATCTGAATCTGGCCCTGCTAGTCTCATACTTATGCATCTATAACCTCTTTTTATCAGCAGGTGTCAGCTTTTTGACCTTTTGGCAAAAGCGTCCATTTGTAGTAATGTTTCTTTTTCAAATCAGTATTGAATACAATGAAATCACAGTACGAAAATGGTTCGGTTTCACTTATCAAAAAAAAAAAAAGTGACCACGCTCACCACCTCAGTATAAGCGAAAGTCCTGATACTCGTAAGTTTTTGCCGATGGTCGAGCTTTCACATAACTATTCCAATACCTTGGGACACTGGTGATAACCCAATTTGTGATCAGCTATGCTAAGTGAGCAGTCCGTATCCTTTTCTGCTGTTACTGCTTAGCACCAATCTACTCCAATGATTACCTTTGCATAAAATAGTCCATTTTATGCTAAGAAATGAATGGAATGGAAAGAAATGAAAGGAATGAATTTCCATTTCTTTTCATTCAGTATAGTTCCACTGACTGCATTGCTGACACCCTGTGGGGTTTGTTTTTGAAGATTGATTTTTAACTTGTGACCTGCTGATAAAAAGAGGTTAGATGCATAAGTATAAGACTAGCAGGACCAGATTCAGATGATAACAGAATTAAAGAGATGATTTTGAAAGATTTTCAGATCACTCCTATTGAACATAAAAGGAATCTAGATATAATGAAAAGGAATATAACAAAGGGTGAAAACAGCTGTAGATTTACACCTCAAGTCGAGGAAAGTTTGCACGTTTAAGAATTTGAAACAATTGGTCATCGTTGACAAAATGAAAGAAAGCCTTTCCCCAAACATCAGAACTCATACAGTTGAAAGATACGGCCGGTTGGTTAGATGCAGTCAAACTTGCGAGAGAAGATAATTACACGAGTGCAAGGAACAATGATAAAAACATGAGTGTTTCATATCCAGGATGTGAGATATATTTTTCTTTCAAGGGATATAGTGTGATAACAAAATAAATATTTTCGTGATTGTGACTCTGGAAAGAAGTATTCTGATCGATAACCTCTTCAAGAAGAATGCTGTTTCGTATATTCGTCGAGATTTCATGTGAAAAGAAACTGACCTGAAAATGAGAATAAAGTTGACAGAGGTAACATAAGAAGGAATTCCAATATGAGAGTGAATATTAGAATACTAACACATCCTCGTCGCTTACAAGTCTGGAGTCCACAGGAGCAACTCTGTAATCAAAAGAAAACACACACACCAGCGAAAACTTCTTTCCCCCTTCTTCGCAGAGGGCCTTTTCTCTTTCCCCCACTCACACTTTCTAATCCCATCTTGCCTCTTCCTGTTGGTGCAAACCTTACAGGAAATGTAAAATCAGGGAAATATACAATTACTGTAGAACCTTATGATGATGGACCCTATTATAATGAACAGTTAGATAAAAATGAACACATTTTTTTTTTCTGACATTTTACATTTTCAAGCAATGATTAAACATTTGTTGTGTTGTTTGGCATAAACGTGAATGCACTGCATGGCACATACCACTTGCCAATCACAGAAAAATTTAGATTGATGCAGTGTATACCATATGTAGGCATCTATTTCAATCCAATCTTTGTTGAAAGCTGTTTTTTTATTTGATATGGTATAATAAACATTATAACTAACTACTGTGTTTTCATTGATGACATCTTGTTGCACTGCACCCCCTATAAGAATTCTTTGTTATATAAACCCAACTTTCTTTAAATGGACAACCTTAAGCCCCTACTATAATGAGGTTCTACTGTATTTGATAAAAGTTGGGAAAAAAACATTTATTATGGGGATTACATTACATACATTAATTACAAAGGATTATGAATTATATTTCTCTCTTCCGAAGTTTTGATCAGGATAATCAGAAATTCAGGGAAATTCCATGAAATTGATAAAATAAATGGTTTTATGAGGAAAGGTTCCTACCTACTTCTTTATTCATAGGATTACACGAGGTTGATTTGCGAGATGGGAAAATCATAACATTTACCTCTTTCGTTGAAAATAGATTGACAGCTAAACCATGAATCAAACTATTTAACTTTTTTTTATTGAAAACTTCAGCTCAATATATTTTTTTTGTAAATATTAACCATATTCACAGTTTTAATGCTGATTTTTCGAATTATGGGGGTAAGCACAAAGCCCATAAAAAACTCTGAAAATTCATTAAAAATTTGAAGTTATCATATTGCGAAGCAGGTGGTAATATTAGTATTGTCAGGGCTTACATGCACCTTAGCCCCCAAAAGTTTTGCATTTAAATGATCAAATAGAAAAAATGAATAATCTATTTTATCTATCAGCACACGGAATTTTTTTAAATTAAATTAAATTTATTTTAAAGACTGGTCAGCAAAAAGTGACAATATGCTGAAGTCATTCCCATAAATACACTTTTCTGAATATTCATCCGATATGCCATTTTCTGAATTTCTGCCTCCCTATCTTGCCTTCTTTAAATTTTTGCCCCACCCCTTTCCCAAATTTTTGCACCTGGATCTTTTTTTTCTATTTTCTGCTATCTTCCTTGCCCCCCCCCCCACTTTTGATAATTCCCCCCCCCCCTCCTTCTGAATCTTTTGTCCTCAACATTGTTTTTGTAAAATGAGTTTTGTTTCGAAGACGATTTCACAGCATCCTCTAAGCAGGCATGTTTACAACTGCCTGCTCTCTGCGAGGATGAAAGTCTCGTGAAATGACATGAAAATTCAAGCATTTACCATTTTTACTTCAAAATATAAAACACGGATGGCAGCACTAGCAAATACATGAAACAAGCAAAAGTCGGACAACATATATATGTTAGAGCCATGCATATACAGGGTGTTTCAAAAAGAATCATCCGATTTAAAAAAAAATCATAACTATTCAGCTTTTAATCCGTTTTGATCAAATAATGTATAGGTAGAAAAAGAAGAATATTCAGTTGCAGACAGGTAGCGCCAACGCTTTTCTTTCAGCTGCCACTTCAGTGCTTGTCAAGATGGCGACTGCACAACAGAAATCGTTTTGTGTTCTAAGTTTCGCGAAGTGAGAGTCCTTAACAACTGTTCGTGCTTTTTTGTTGACAGTACCCTGGTGTTCTACCGCTCAGAGCATTAGGCGATGGTATAAACAATTCCGAGACACGGGTTGTCTGTGTAAAGGGGAATCCCTTGGCCATCCCCGCACACATGTCAGACTAAAATGTGGAGCACATCTGACAGAGTTTCACAGAAATCCACTCGCAGTGGATGCAAACATGCTTGCAAAAGTTTGGGACAAATTTGGTTACTGTATATATAGACTTATCTGCCGTGCATCCCAAGGTGGACATATTGAGCACCTTTAATTTGGTTTGTAAAAAAACTTCATGATTAGCCATGTAATATAAAATTAACCTCGAGTGTCTGTGTTCAATATTTTTCGTAATATATGCATTTCAAACCAGGTGATTCTTTTTGAAACACCCTGTACTTGCACTCATAACACGTTCCAATATGTACTGATTGGTTAGAAATTCCACGAAGGAATGTGTATGAGGTGCATGTTTAGTTCAGTAGTAGTAATGTCCTCAGTTTCTAACTTCGAGGAATGAATGCAAGCCAGTCTCCCACCTGGAAAACTCTCACCTTAGAGAGCAGGCAGACCTTCAATACAAATATGGCACATAACGAAAATTTAGGCATCTGTCATTTTTAGTAGCTTCAAAATGTGAAAGATAGATGGCACCACTAAAAGCATGAAACATATTTCTGACGACATAAATATGTTAGACTAGGGTTACCAGATTCGAAAACTAAGAAAGGAGGATGCCTGCATGCGCACCCTTGATGACATCATTTTCTCTAAATTTTTCACAACAGATAGCGCCAATTTTCTTCAAAAAAAAGGAAACCACAACCTTCCAACCACACTCATGTCCATAAATTAAGGATAATTCAGACTCGTTGGAAATCGAAATCTAAAGTAAAAATTTTACCTGTAGAATTATCACACACATCTGCAAGAATGATATGCAAATTTCAGGAAGCCACCAGATGATGCCGATAGTACGTCACAATGACGAGAGTGTAAGAGGGGGGTATATAAGGAATGGTGGCAAAGAAGTAAAATTGTTCACAAGAGTTCTGTAAGGCGCTCAGTGCCATAAGCGAATAGTTATGACACAGAGGACGCATGTGGATGATTTTTTACGTGGTAGAATTATCTGCCACCTGGAATATGGGCGTACTCAGATAGAAGTATCCGAGGAACTTGGAATTGCCCAAAGTGTCATCTCTAGGCTTTGGCAACAATTCTAAGATAACGGAAATGTCAGTAGACGTTACAGTACAGGTCGCTTTCAAGTTACAACGCCGAATGAAGCCTGGTATTTGGCAGTAACTGCCAAAAGAAGCAGACGGAACGCAGTATTCGACCTGTCTCGTCAGCTATCTGCGGCCACGGGTACTACAGTTTCAAGGCAAACTGCATACAGACGTTTGGGAGATATTGGTCTATATGCTCGCAGGCCTGTCAGATGTGTTCCGCTCACGGCAACTCAGTACAGGTCGCTTTCAAGTTACAACGCGGAATGAAGCCTGGTATTTGGCAGTAACTGCCAAAAGAAGCAGACGGAACGCAGTATTCGACCTGTCTCGTCAGCTATCTGCGGCCACGGGTACTACAGTTTCAAGGCAAACTGCATACAGACGTTTGGGAGATATTGGTCTATATGCTCGCAGGCCTGTCAGATGTGTTCCGCTCACGGCAACTCACTGTCGGCAGCGATTAGCCTGGAGTAGAGAACATGCAATGTGGGCATCGTCACAGTGGGCGTGTGTGATGTTTTCCGACGAGTCCAGGTTTAGCTTGCAGTCTGATTCACGTCGGACTTTCATATGGAGAACGCCAAGTACCCGTTACCACCAACACAACATCATTGAACGACACCATTACGATGGTGTAACATTGCTCGTTTGGGGTGGAATTATACTGGGTTCCAGAACAGATCTGCATGTTCAAACCAGAACCGTGAAAGCCCAAATTTATCGGGACATCATTCTGGAACAACATGTTTAGGGGTGCCATGGGCGCAGAATTTGTGTTTATGGATGACAATGTCCGTCCTCACCGAGCAAACATCGTAAACGAATGCCTTGAATCTGAGGATATAACCCGTATGGAATGGCTAGCATTCTCACCTGACTTGAATCTGATAGAGCATGTGTGGGACATGCTTGGCTGACGAGTTGCAGCCCGTCAACCACCTCCTACATGTGTACCGGAACTTCGGAGAGCATTGCTTGCTGAGTGAAGTGATCTTCCCCAAGATCAGATCGATAATTTGATACTCAGCATGCCTAGGCGTTGTACGGACTGTATTTCATCGCATGGGAGACATACAATGTATTAACCATCATACCAGCCATGTAATAGTAAGTTTTTGTAAAGGAGATATTTTTTACAATTGCTCCAGGGAGCAAAAATCGTAGTTTTTATGAATGGTATCATACATACACCATCGTTTTTGTTCTTTATCTTTTGTTTAATAAATGGGCTTTATGAATAAGTAACGTTTGTTTTGTTTCTGAACCTTTATTTGCCGGAGCTGGCATTATCCTTAATTTATGGACATGAGTATAAAACAGAACCGCTATATATGTTTAGGAAATTTAATAAACCTGGTTATTATGCATAGTTACCTACCATTTTTGTGAGTTTAATAAATTTTGTTTTTCACATTTACTGGTGTTTGTGTGTAATGAATCATGTCGTCATCAGTATCGTCAATGAATTATTTAAATTTACAAATTCATAAATCAAGTCAAAAGTAATATGTTACTCCTACAGTTTTCAAGCTTATTTAATGTTGTCGTCCTTTGGTAAATTTCTCTTCCCCCCCCCCCCTCCCCTTCAGAATTTCAGACCAGTCAGAAAGGGGAAGTAGGATTATGACAGCCAAAAAGCCATCATAATCTGTTCTAAACTGGTCTTGGATTTGAAATGTCTTGCGCACAGACATCATGAGTTGGAGCAAAAAAGGGAAAAATAACTATCCATCTTTTTTAATGAATTGCGTCCACTATCTGGTCAGTTTTATTACTTCGCCTGGAGAGAGGACTATTTTTTCTTTCTATTTTTTTCTTTTGGGTGTTTTTTTGGCTGGAGGAATCAGCATTGAGTGTTATTTGCATCCTGTTTCCTTTATTTCTGAATGGAACAGGTAACCTCCCCCACCCCACACTTTGGAACAATGTATCTACTGTTTGTGAGCAAACAATGGTGTTCTCAAAATGTATATTGCAGTTTCTCCTTTCAGAGCTATTTTCTCGAATGCCTTTTTCGTGTTATCCTGGGGCAAGCTGGACTATAGCATCTGCCATGCTTGAAGGCAACTTCGAATTCGTCTGGGAATTTCGAGGGTGTTGGTCAAAGCTTTTAAAATTTGTGGGAGAAAAAACACATGAAAACACTCATGCCAATGAAGAGGTACATGTTTCAGAATGAGAAAAAAAATTTCCTTGGGAAAAAAAGAAAATGACTCTGGAAACCTGAAAAATAGAACAAAAGGATGAATATTCTAAAACGCTGGAGGGCACTTGAAATGACACCAAAGAGGAGGACGGATTGCAACCTTATGTTAGGGCCACACACACTCAGAATACCCATTTGAACATGTACCAATTATTTAGAAATTCCTCAAAAGGATAGAGATGGACGATTTTTTCCTCGGCCCACAATGCATCAAATCAAGAGACTTTCTCGATGTTATGCCAACGTGAACTTCAAAAAAAGAAAGTGTCTCCACAGAAAATTAAACTCAGGATCTCGCAAACAGGGCAAGTGCACTGACCCAAGTTCACTTTCGCATAGTATCCAGAAAGTTTTTTGATTTGATGTATCATACGCCAAGAAGAAATAATCTACTGCTGCCACCTGGAAGAGAATTACTGACGTTGAGAGCGGTTGCAATGTCTCTACTCAGCAAATCACACTACTGTGCGTGTTTTAAGGGAAGGAGTCTTAAGGTCATGTTCCTGATTGCCATGTTAAACTAGCCAACAATTAAAGATGCAAAATAGCACACTGAAGATGGCAAATTGGAAAGATCAGGTGCACAGTTTTTGAACTCTGCTTTTTAAGATCACTTTGAAAAGAATAGAGTTGTCTGCTGTTATGGGATGTATCCACACCCATTCTAGTTTTTGGAGAGCTATATTATGGGAAATCATGAGAATTTTTAAAAAATATAAAAATGCCCATTTATATATTGAATTTCATTGTAGAGTACAAATATGTAAAAATAATTTTGACATATTTGTCAAAATATATTTTTATACATGACGTTTAGCATATATAAAAACATGTTTTTAGAGAGGAGGAGAAGTAAGTTGGGGTTCTTTCTCAAGAGCTATTTCAGATTTCAAAGTTAAATTGACATATTGTAATTTGCATGCAATTTCATTATGCTCTGCACCAAGGATTGACAAACCCCCGTTACCTAATATTTTCTACGTGTGATTATACTAAACTGATGCTAAGAGCAACACAGTTTTTGGAATTTACGCCAGCGCAGGGCTGTCTTAAGAGCATGATAGGCTCTTGGGCCAAGTGGCTTTTTTGATGCCCTACCTAGTAAATTATAGAAAAGTTCAACCAGATCTCATTTTTGTGAAGCCCTTCTTCTTCTGAGGCCCTCGGGTAAGCCCATGCGTTAAGACGGCACTGCGCCAGCGTATATGACAACACGGAAAAGGGTCATTAAGTCCCAGAAAAGTTGTAAACAATTTTTTTTGCTTTGGGGAAAAAATTTGACTCCCATGAAATTCAATTAAATGAAGTTTTTTTTTTTAAATATTTGTTTGATAAGGTTTCTGCAGCTGCAATGAACTGAAAAAATTTCTCGAGGGTAAAGGACTGTCGTCAGTGTATGAGTTCTTCATTCACTTCTCATTATCTCTCCAATGCTGTTGTGGCATCATCAGGAGTTATCTATGTTGTGTTATTGGATACTGAATTAGAGCAATAGTTCTTAACCTCTCTTGGATATCCTGGGATATTCTAAGGGGCCATAATTAAAAATTGAATGAAAGGGGAGCAACACACACACAAAAAAAAATTACAAGTGATAAAGGGAGGGCCACGGAGAGCTGTGAAGAAATAAAGCTTCCGAGTACAATATTGTGGGGGGGGGGAATTAGACTACTTCCAGACTCCAGCAGGACTCAATAGAACCAGTACTATCTCTACCTACAGGATGGGGGGGGGGGGGGTCTCATGTCCCAAGACCTCATATCCATAGGAGGCCTATATGTTAAGATTTGGTATTGTCAAATGTAAGTATGTACATGTGTTAGTTGTTGCTATCAGCTGAGTATGTGGACCTCAGAACATTGCTTTGCTCAGGAACCCATGATATTGAGAAGGCCATGCATAAATCCCTCATTAGAACGAAATTCACTGAACTCTAGCCCACATCAGTGCTGTTTTAACGCATGGGCTCAACCGGGCACCTCAAGAGAAGAGGGGCCTCGCAAAAATGAGATCTGGTTGAAATTTTCTAGAATTAACCAATTAAAAGGATTCAGAAAAATCACTTAGCCCAGGGACCCATGATGTTCTTAAGACGGCCCTGCCCCACAGTAAGTGCAATTGTAGAGTGATGCATCAGGTTTGATTTATTTTGTGGGCTCATTGGATTGTCTCGTATTTTACTCAGACCTATTTCTGTCCCCCCCCCCCCCATATGATTCAACTCTTGGGAGAGATGATTACACACGTTCGAGCCAAGGATTTCAGATATTGATCTCATTTATAAAATTTTTATTCATTTAAAACTCAGTCTCCATTATATTCAATTTGATAAGTAGAAAGGATCTTGCTGTTAGATTGGGGGGGGGGGAGAGTCCTAGATAAAGACAGGTAGGGTCACGAGTGGAAAATATGGTTCGAAGGTGGCCATGGACTCTCTGAAAAAGGTTGACTACTTATTTGGCATCAATGCAAGTCCACAATGACCAATCAAGACAAAGAAGCACCTGAATTGCTGGAAAGGCATTAGTCACGTAGACATCTTATGCCCCCCCCCCCCCACAAGGGCGGGGCTGACAGGGCCCAAGACAATTTTCATCATTTTTGTTTTTTCACGCTATAAATTAACTATGGTAGGGCCTGTGAAAGATCCCAGCCTAGGGCCTTGCTCCAGGATGTTGGGAGGGGCATGCATCTTCTGTGTGTGATGATGGCAACTAACCTTTAATATCAGGGAAATGTTAAGAAAATGAACTTTAATGACAGCTCTTTGTCCTGAGAAACTCTCTTTCAATAGCTCCGACTCTACAGCAAAAAAGTCTGGGAAGAAGGCTCAAATTTGTTCATTATATTATGCAACAGCAACTTTTTTTCAGCAATGAGGGCAGAATCCTTTACAGCTGAGGCCACACTCGTGTCTATCCTGTATTTATCTATAAATACATCTCGTTACACATTCTTCCGCTGAATTTCCAATAAATGGTAGAATGTGTGGTCTTAAAAAGTATTAATGTTGTCTGAGTTGTGTGCTTGCTTTGAGTTCTTGCTAGTGCTGCCACCTGTCTTCCAGATTTTGAAGTGAAGGCGGTGAGTGCTTGAATTTTCATGCAATGTGAGTACAATATCATTCTGTGAGTCTGCCCACTTTCTGTGGAAAGACTTTTTCAAATAGGAGATTGGCTCGTATTCATGTCTCAAAGTAAGAATACTGTAAATAACCATCTTCAGTTGACCACCAATGTTGAGGGCTGAAATTATCCATACAAAGGTTTTCAACAGCTGGCTGATGTGAAGATGGATTTAGGCAAGAAAAAAGCAAACCGCCCTTGCAGAATCAAACCCACATCCTCTAACTTGCCAGGTGAGTGTCTTAGACTACAAAGGCATTGAATCTCAATCTTTCCTTAGAGTTTGTATGCGTTTAGGAACTTTAAGAAAAGATTGAGGTTCGTGGCCTTTGTCGTCTAGGGTGCTCACCTGGCAAGTTAGAGGTCGTGGGTTCGATTCCCCGCAAGGGCAGTTGAATTTTTTTTCTTTCCTAAATTTATCTTCATATCGGCCAGCTGTTGAAAACTTTTGTACTGGAAGGCTGGTCAACAAGAGAACAACCAGGACCTTCCAGCCCCCACCCTAAGTCAAAAAAGAGCCGTCTTTCTTCCTGATCCATCTAGCTACACATTGGTCAAAGAATGCCAATAGTTTCAACATGTGTTAGCATATTATTGGGCGGGGGTATCCTTGGAGATTGTTCTGAAAGAAAATACTCGCCAAAGAACACTGGGACGAGTGTACAGCCAGCTTATGTCACTGGTGCTTCATTGCAGTGGGGGTAAACATTTGAAGCAAATACCTGCGAATGACTATTGAACCAAACTAAACAGGAGTGTGGCCCAGACTATTTACCTAAAGTAGAATACATCCCATGTATGCCACTGAAAGTGTCACTTGCCCAAAGAATTTGTATTTTAATTAACACATTTATTAAACTTTCCAGCTTTTAATGTAATTGTTAATTGAAAAGCTATGGTATTCATGCAAACATCTTTGTTTACATTTCATGAAAATGCACTCATAGAAATGAAGGAATATCATTGAGTTAGTTTAACTGAATTGTTAGCTTCAAGAAGCAAATGTGATTTTTATACAACAGAGAATTATACTCGCAAAATTCGTGTAGTGGAAAAATATATATCAACAGCAATAATTCTTCCAAATACGTGCAGTCAATACAACTCCAGTGTAATTTGGGTAATTGTATTAAATTCCATCTATACATTACAGTGGTTTATATTCCCTCGAGCTGGATAAGGGTTAACACTAATAATGAATATTTCAACACAATATACAAAAAATATTTGTATACATGCATTTAAAAAAGGAAGAATATGCTAGATATATACAAAAATATACAATATTGCAATTAAAATAATGTTAGATGTATGATAGGTACAGGGGATCGGGGAATTGCTTTGTTTACATCTGTGCTAACCGGAGAAAAGCTAGATTTAAAGGGTGAAATATAATGTGAATATTATCATTTTTTTTTTATTGATCAAGAATCTTCGTAAGAATAGAATCTTTTAGTTTCGGAATGTTTATTATTTTTCGGGAATTAATGGAAAGACGTCCCAATTTATTTAAGCGTTTCTAACGGAGAACTCAGAACCAGGAAATTTTATACACGGCTCTTATTTTATAATCCCGAACGGATCCGAAGATGCACGAAAATTACATTTCGGCCGTTCGGGTTTCTTCGGAAGCGTTCGTAAAAGTAATTGCGTAGGGTTATAAATACATTGCCCAATACGAGTGGGGGATGGCGCTCACGTGAGCGCACCGGGCCAATGGGCGCGGCGCGTTCGGTGGCTTCGGGTCGACTTCGTCGTTGCTTCTGTCAGCGTATGAAAAAGTTTCCTATCAGTCCGCCATATTGTTGTGAAGGATAGAAAGATATTTGGACGGGTCGCGGAGTCGTGGATGAATTTTTTTGCGAAATCATTTCTCATCTCGGTCATCTGTTTGTGCTTCGGATGAAAATAATCCTGGACGCGGCTTCGTCCGTAGTATCGAAATGTTGTATTATTCGGATGTTTATTTGTTGATCGTCGAGTGAAATTTTCCTGAAAAAAGATGTGCAGAGGTTGGTGAAGTCGCGAGATTATACAGAGAGAGAGAGAGAGAGGGGGGGAAAAGAAGAGGCTCCACCACAGAAGCCACTCTCGCTGCTGGCGTTGGAGAGAAATTCTCGATGGAGGAGACTCGGCAGCCAGCCCTATTGGCGCAGCAAAGCGGAATAATAATAATAATGTAATAAATCCACGGAGGAACCACCGACGGGAAAAAGTAAGCAATGTTGTGCCTTTGTGGAAATAATGATGGACATCGAACTCTTGTGCATATCCGTCTACGGCCGAAATATCGGGTAATAGAGGACTCGCTCTCCGACTACTCGACGTCGTCTAATCTTGAACCTGACAATCTTCTTTAACTTTGCATCCGTCACTTTAGGCTTAGTAAACATGGCCGACATGGTGGACGGACCACCAAATAAGCGCCAGAAAATAACTGACGGTAAGAAATCATTTGTTTGATCCTCATATTTTTTGTTCGTTGAAAATCGGCTTTTGTTGCGTGGGTCGCGATTCGCGATCCCTTTCCCGAAATTTTGTTGCCAGCAATCGATCCCTGGCTCGCTTGTGTGTGTGTGTGTTGAGGGTTACTCTTTTGTATTGTAAACACTGCGGTTTTTTTTTGTTTTTTTTTTCTCTTTTCGAACTACCGTTTACCTAATACCCGAATTATATAATATGAGCGTGAATGCAAATTCGATTTTTCCCCCATTTGCGCGAATGCAATAACTATCTGACGTGTATTATTTAGAAAATTTTAACAACCCACCAGTTCGCTATGGTTTAAATAACTTTGGTACACTGATCATGGATAATGTACACATCACTATTTACTTGGTCACAAATTAGCCTTGTATTGTATGAATGGTTCGTATTTATGTGCATTTATAGTCATAGGGACTGATTATACTAGGAATATATTGGGGTTTTTTTTTGTGTTGATGCATGTGAGGTGCAATGATGGTGTTTGTGAGTATCATCGTTGAAATTTGGGGGATGCATTTATTGCGGCATTTAAATGCAAAATTATTGCATCTTGCACCTAAATATTTGTGTGTCTATTGAGAAATAATCACTAGCGATGAAATGTGTCTGACCGTTAAGCCTATTTGTCTCCACAAGAATCACTGTTGTGAATGAGTTGAAAATGACACAAAATTGTATGAATGCAAGGGATATCTTATTAGCGAACTGTTAAAATATGTGAACTGCAATATCAACCCATAATTTTTTTAATTTTAGCGTTTTTCTTTAATTGAAATCGACAAACATATGACATAATATACATGCCAATTTTGTGTGAAGTTTTTCGAAATCGTGCAGCGTAATGCATTAGAATGGAGGGAGTAGAACCCCTAAAAATAATATACAATTATTAAGTTGTAAGTTAACTGATACTAACAAGCGACTCGATTGGGAAGATGAATTTTAAACAAGGTTGTGTCTTTGTGTTCGTAGTATGTAAATGTTTAAATTTTATTTTAAAGTTGAATATCTATCACTAGGAAGGAAAATTTAATTGAAAAAGATGAAAAATTGAATGAATTATTTATGTTAATGTAGAAACATAGTTTAACCCTGATTTCCTGATTTATATGCATAATGCCAATCTTGTTTCGCACCAGAAATATTTAAGGAACAGATTTTCTATCGGAAATGATAACAGATTCAACTGATTCGGGTGAATTCTCAATGTATGGTGTACCACTGTTTGGAAACGGTTTTTACATTTCCAGACCCTGTTTGGTGCTATTTGACTGACTGACTACAGATGCTGAAAAAATATTTTTAAAAACCAGCACAGAAAACATAACAAAAGCGAAAACCAACAATAGTACAAATGAATATTCTCAGTATGAAAAAAAATAAAACCCAGACTCTCTTCGAAATAATAAATGAATCCGGGCACAAGTCACTCTGGGTATCCAGATTCTTTAAAATAATAGTATACTAAGATAATGATATTTCTTTAAGACTGAAAACGGAAGGGCAGAAGTTACAAAAATAACAAGAATAAATATATCTGAAAAATACAACCTGACCGAAACATAATCCTAGTTAGACAAGACAACAATGCTATTTCAGATACTACTACACAAAGGGAGATGCCATTTGAAATAGCTCGCATTACTAGTGTCACCTGGAATGTAAAATCTAAAAAAAAATACCGTAAATAGGACAAATAATTCGCAGTCTTGCAAAAAACCAATAGATACGAGAAATAATTCACGGACCGGCAAAAATCAATTCATTAAATAGAAATGATACATTAACTCTGACACCATTATGCTTGCCTTGGCGACTTACGGTGCCCTTGGTGATCTGGATTATACTGCATCTGTGACGATCTATGGAACATACCATGCATTATAAAAAGTATAATTCATGATGCACATTGGACCACCTCTCTTTCATTCTCACAATATCTGAATTAAAAATTGAAATCTATGTTTTAAGAAAATTTTTTCCCATTTCTGTACTTTTTGTTTGACCAAACTGTGCAACACATACTTAAACTGATTTTTTTCCTAGTATAGTTAGGAATCAGTTATTGTTATCAGAAACTGTCCCAATGTGATCGCATTAACCACATGCATTGTACTACAGCTGTCTTCGAAAGATCTGTATTAGTTATTTCTTGCTCGTCTGCTTCACCCCAAAGCAGAATATGCTGAAATCTGTGATGTACATTGGAACAATCAGTGCTACTGCAGGTTCTGGAGGAATATTAAAGATGTAGAAAACACTGTCATGGTAATTTTTACTACTAGTTAACCAAACATGCATCTCGTACACATTTCTCTACGGAATTTGGTAATTTTTATTGCAGAACATTTCCAGTCAGCAGAGGGATTGTTGCAGTGCAATGCGAAACATTCTGGTTTGGGTTTCTTTCTACATCAAGTGGAGTCACTGATTCACTATAGTCTCCAAAGCAGAAATTATGCTGAAATTTGCGATGTACGTCGCAGAACAATTAGTGCCACTGCAGAACAATATGGAAGAATTTTAAGAAAAGTGTAGAAAACACACTATTATGGTGGTTTTTACTGCAGAACATTTCCAGTCAGCTAAGGACTCGTTGCAGAACAATGCAAAACATTCTGCTTTGGGGACTATAGCATTTCAGAAATCAAATTTTGGAGAAGAATTTGTGAGAATAAAATTTATGCATTCCAAATTGTGCGCATACTCAGTAAGATAGGCCTACTGGTCTCAAAGCAAAATGTTTTGCATTGTTCTGCAACGAAGCCTCTGCGAAATGGTCAGACAGTAAAAATTCCCATAATAGTGTTTTTTCACTACACTTTTCATAAAATTCTTCCAGATTGTTCTGCAATGTACATCACAGATTTTGGCATATTCTGCTTTGAGGCTACTGGTTTTCTAACAACTTTTATTTAAGGGATCCAGGCTAGTGGGAATCGCCAGACTTAGGCCTACGCTGCACAACATTAGATATAAGAAACTTCACACATGAGAGTTGAAGGGATTTTTTCAGCATTTATTTCTGTGTGATGATTTATGGAAAAACCTTACTAAAACCAGAGTTGTAACGATAGGGAAGGGTATAGGAGGCAATTGCTCCATGTGGAAAAATTTAGGTGGGAACATGAACACTGTTAGGCCTATATAAAATCACCAAATTTTACAGTGGGAGGGGCAAAATCATGTTTGCCAGACCTGCCTAAACAAAAAAAATTCTTAAAAGGCTACCACATAAGAGTCAATGCTTCCAATTTACCCAGAAGACTTCCAATTTTTTAATTCTTATTAAAATCTTTGGGTTCGAAACCAGATTCTTCAAATTTTTTGTATCTTTATAGAAAAATTCCTAAAAATCCAAATTATGCTTGGCAGGAATTAATAAAATCTTCAGAGAAAATCCTTCAGTCCTTGCAATCACTAAGGGACTGTGTTTGCTCGTGAAAAATATGGGAAATTGCCAACTGTCACTGAATACAACACTAGAACTAAGCAAAGTATCTAATTGTTACTGCAAATCACTGAGTTAAAATGAATTCAAGAGACAAAAGAAAAAACATTTATGAATGAAAAATATTTGAGATGAATATTCATAATCATAATAATCAGCTTGATTTCAGTGAAGAATAAAACCAAATGAGCTTCATTGGGAATACGGGAAGAAACGGGACAGTTTTTACAAATTAAAAAAAAAGTTGTGATGGCTTCAAAATTACAGGAAAATGTGGGGATGCTCTGGAAATTTTGATTTATATGGTCATTCAGAAAAATATCCAGTTTTCTCTTATATGTATAAAATGTTTTCTTCAGCAGAAAATCATTTTGCTGCTGACAAACTGGATTTTTTTTGAGTCTGCAAATTAGCTACTATCCAACCATACTAAATCTTTCAAATTTCTTCTGTATCTCTTGAAACTCACGAAAAATTCGAAAATTCAAAAATCTCACGAATTTTAAGTTATTGTAAAATAATTCCTATTTTTGGGGGGCATTTTCCCAACGAATTTACCCTGGAAAGTATCCTTTATCAGTGTTTTTTTTCCCCTATAAAACGACGTCGCATGCGTAATGTAATAGTGTCATGTGTAAGTGAATTATTGCCATTTCTCCAAATCGCAAAGAAATGCTTCCTCGAAGATGCCAATACTTCTGATTTACCCATAAGCCTTCCATTTTTTAGCCTTTTTAAAATTTTGGGACAGAAACCAGATTCTTCCAATTTTTCATCTCTTAGAAAAATCCTTAAAATCCTCAATGGTGCTTCTTGAATTGTTGAAGAAAATACTCTGCGTGTTTGCAATCCTAGATTAATCATGTTTTCTCAGAAATATATAGAAAATTAATATTTCCAGTACAGAAAATTGGCAATTGTCACCAAATATGATATCAAAATTGAGCAAAGTTGCTAATGGTTAAAATCGCCATTGGTAAGAAATGAAGTGCTATTGAAAATCGCTCACAGTGAATTCAAATAAATTCTAAAAAAAAATGTTAATTATTACAAATATGTGAAATATATGTATACAATATTCATTAATAGTCATAATTTTGCATACTGGGCTTGCCCGGTATGCAAGAGGGCCTGGGTTCAAGTCCCGGCAGAGACGTGATGACTTTTCTTTCCGAGCTCACCTCAGCATAATATCCGGAAAATAACTGTTTCCTTGATATCTCTGGCTGAGAAAAAAAAACCATCTATATTATTTAGGACAGTTTTCCTTTTGGGCAAAAAAACCATGCTTAGCTCCTAAGAAATTTGTCTGGCGCCTAAATATTTTTTCTGATTTTTCAAGCCCTGCTCAAAGTATAAAATCATAAATCGAAATACAAAATCCTATTCTAAAGCTGAGCAAATATCAGGTGCCTAGTCACCATGGCAACTAGAGAATTGGTATTGGGTACCATAAATTTTCTACATATAATTATTGAATATATTCTAAAGACATACAAATTTGCCAATAAGTTCTAGAAAAGTGGAAAAAATTATTTTGGACATTTTTTTAGGAATTCTTGACTGCTAGAAAATTTGGTTATCATGTAAGTTTTTTTCACTGTCAGAAGTCAACGCAAAACTTTCAAAATCCATGTGATTGTTTCCACACACCAACGCGTTGAAATTTCACTAAGCCTGTGAACAGCGTTGGTTAAAAAAAAATTTGTCAATCCACACAACAGGACATGCCAGGGCTTCATAAAGCTCTGGTGCCAGTTCACCATGGTAACCAGTTCACAAAATGATCAGCATTATCATGTAAAATTATAGCTGTGACAACATTTTTGGAAATTATGTCAATATCTCATAGCTGCCAAGTCTCCCGAATTTTAGCCTCATCTCTTGACCTCCCAAAAAGTTCTTGAATCTCCCAAATTTTTACGAAAATCACAAAAAATCCCTAATTGTCCCTAAAAATTCCCTACTTCATTTAAAAAGAATTCCTGTTTCTGAAAACAATTCCTAAGGAATTTCTTGTGGGTTAAAAAGTATTTTGCCTCTTTTTTTTTTTCCTCTTTCGAAATGATGCCACACATTGTAAATGGGGGGAAATGGGGAAATTCATTTTTTAAGGAAGTTTTACAAACCCTCTGATGGTAACAAGAAAAGTTGTTTGTCTTATTGTGCAGGGAAATAGCTTAGCAGCCAATAGTCCTGGATAATAATTGAATATTATAGTGATGCGTATGTGGTCAAAACTTCCTTTTTTGTTGAAGTTACGTACATGTGATAACAAAACACGAATACTGATAAGCAAAAAATATTTAATCAATTTTAAAGACACTTATTCCCCGATGAATTTCCTCTCATCAAACATTCCAGAAAAAGGCAGACTTTTTCTTTTTGCACAAGTTGTGTTGCAGACATAAACATCGGTTATGGTGGAAAGTCTGACATCATCACCCATGTGAAATCAACAAACATCAATGCCACAAAAAGTCAATGTTCTTCAAAAATTGATGTTTTTTCCCTTCACCTTCCAATTATTTTGGGGTGATTTGCACAGAATGTTTGTTCACATCGTTTCTGATTGAACACAATATATTTCTTTTTATATCACCATTGAAGTTTCGGCCTGCAATTTCATTTGTTTTTTGCGTAGGGATTTTATTTCCAAGGGTTTAACTCCCATGTGTGTAAAATCCCTATTTTATTTGACTTCAACTTTTGAGTAGGGATATTATAAACTATGCTTTAACTTTTATGAGTGGGAAATCCTTATTTTATTTTGAAAAGTCTCTTTTGTATTTATTAAGGTGTGGTTTTAGTATAAAATACGGGTCTGTGCAAAAATCTCCTTAATTTTAATTTTTAAAAGTTGACAGCTATGATATCTCTATGAAAACTGACAAGGGGATTCATGTGTGATCAGCCCAGAAAAGGCCTGAAAATTTTTTTCTTGACTTTATCCAGGGGTCTGTTTTTGTGAAAAAAATTTCCCTTATTTCAGTGAAACCTTTGTGGGAAAATAAGTAATTTTTTTGGGGGGGGGAGCAAAATAATCTAGTTAATTTATTACAAAAGAATTGAGATGTTAAATTTATGGTTTCATTGATACATATTTTGTAAAGGGTCTGTTTTTCAGATCTATAATTTTGTGAAGGGTCCAGAAAACAGACCCAAAATTTGGCTGGACAGACCCCTGCTTTATTGTGGGGAAAATACCAACCTTCAGAATTAACCCTTTGCACTCAAGGCCGTTTCTGCTCGGATCAGCAAGTCGAAGCGTTTCGTAGCACTTTTGGTGAATTTCTTACCTCTAACTTAAAATGATTACACACACAAATTAACACATAAAACTTTTATATTTTAATATTTAATGTATCTTTACATCTTTACGAAGAAAATTTCTTAAACATTAGTCTTCGTAATTTTGCTTTGTATGATATTTCATGTAACAATTGCCGAGATGCATGCCCGACTTTTCGGGACAAGTATCACAATAGTATGTCGTTTGATGTCTTTTGCTGGGGTTATTTCTTTGAGAGCAGACTTTGCAATCCTTCCTAACTCCTGTTAGAATGTTATGCAGCTTTCTATTTAGGCGGATGTTTTCGGAATCGGAGGTTGAAGTCGAAGCTCGAGCATGTGTCTGACGAAAATCTCCAGTCAATTACCTCCAGCACTACTTCAGACATTAGTCGAGTCCATGCCACGTCGTGTTGCTGGCTCGCGGGAGCCGTACACGATATTAGGCAGGTGTATCAGTTTTTTTGGCTCTTCAGTGTAGTTATCACAGTGCATCAAATTTCCGCACCAAACAAAGTGGTGAGCGAGAGTCACCTCTCGAGTTGCGGCATTAAATCATGTGGTGAGCGAGAGTCGCCTCTCGAGTGCAAAGGGTAAGCATTTCGAGCAACACAAAAAATTTCCAAAAAGTAAGAAGGGAAAAAAGATTTTGAAACCATTAATTCTTCAAAAGAAAAATTGGCAGGAAAAATTGATAAGAAATCACCGGTTTGTGCCCTGCTTGGTAAACAGTTTACCAAGCAGGGTACAAGCTGGTGATTTAAAACATCTTGTATATATCCGTCTCAGACTGAAAATGTCAGGTACCTCAGATCTAGACTATTTTTGTATTTCCATTGCCTTGAATGGGTGCATTTATATTTCACACAAACACTGGTACTTCATGAGGACTCATTCCATAACTTGATAAAAAAGAAAAAAAAATCAGGTGCTATCAAAATGTCTTTAAAGAGCCAAACATTCTTCTCTGAGAGAAACTGTTTCAATAATTTTTCTTGGACTTGGGGATTTTTTTCCTGCAAGTAGATACAGCACATATAAATTTTAAAATTTTTTCTCAAATGTAATAGTTACTGTGCATGGGTAAAGGACGGTAAGGTGTTTCTGCAACAAAGTGATGAGGGAAAAGTTTATAGAATAAAATTAACTGATTTTGACAAACTGCCAACATAAAAAAATGTCCCACAATGAAATCAACGCAGAACATTTTAAATGCCTATGTAATTTTAATTTATTTATCAACATGGCATCCCAGTGTCAGTAATTTGTCAAGTCCTGTATTATACAATCAATTTAATGGTGGATGAGGAAACCAAAAATGATGAGGGGGGAGGGACTTTTTAGTTGAACCTTTTGCAAACTAGATAATGATTTGAAAGAAATGAGTTTTTATACTTGTAAGAATAACATGTTGAAATTAGACATAGATTCAGTTGATTTCAAATGATTCAAAATCAATAGATATGCATTAAGAAAAGAAATTTATTGCATGGTTTTCTCATCAAGCCATGCAATAAATTCTTTAGAAAGCCAGAAAAATTCACCAGCCAAATTCTTTAGAAGCCAAGATTTTTTTTTCTAAAAAAAATTCATCCAAAATTATTAGACTGACTGCAGATGATTGCGTCATTTACCAAACAGTTTTCAGTACATCTGATCAAGAATCTCTTCAACACAACCTTAACATTATTTCCGAATGGTGCTCAACCTGGGAATTGCTCCTCAACTCCTCAAAAACAGTTTTTATTAAAGTTACCTGTAAAAGAATTCCAGTGATTTCCCTTATTCAATGAAAAATTCTTTTATCTCAGAGGTTTCCCATTATAAATACCTGGGCATTATAATCTCTGCCTATCTCCACTGGAATCTTCTGATTATATTTCTCGTAAATGTTTCCAAAAACCTTTTCCTTCATCATAACCTGAAATCCACCTGTCATGTCCGTCACTCGTGCTTCCAGACTTATATCCTTCCTGTTCTTTCCTATGCCAGTGAAACTTGACCTCCATATGCAAACCAACATAGACAAATTAGTCTATATAAAATAAGTCCACACGCTTCATTTTTGACTGCTGGTCTTCATCTGTCTCCAATTTTGAACTGAAGTGCCAACTCAATATCTAACCGCTTACCTCTCTTATGGTCATATTCACAGGCAGAGTTGAAATTGCAATCGTAGATCAAAGGATTAAAGATCGACACGAATTGGTTAAAATTCAGGATTTTAAACAATCCGCGTCGATCTCCAATCCTTTCACCTGCGATCGTAGTTTAAACTCTGTCGGTGGATATGGCCATTAGACTAGATTGCTTACCTATCTTGATTAACTTCTTTTCAAAATCCTCTGTGGGTTTTTAATATCGATACTTCCAACATTCTAATTAAACGCTCACATTTTTCTGTTAGACTGAACCATTCCCAAAAATTACAGCCCACCTCTTGTTTTTTCAGAATGTCATAAATTTCTTCTCAAGAACTATTATTGACTGAAAAAAAACCTCTCACCTGATATTGTAGATTGTACTACAATTTCAAAATTTTCTTATAACGTCAATTGTTATTTTTGTCATACTTAACCACCGCATCCTCTTGTATAGGCCTTGGTCAAGCAATATTGAATAAATAATCTTGTTTTTCAACTGTCCTGGGACTTGGTGATCCTTTTCAGTTGAGAGACATGCTGATATAAATAAAATTCTGAAAATTTTGCATTGCCCTCAGAATCTTATTTAATAATTATGCATAATTTTTTTTTTTGCGTCAATGCCAATTTTGTAGCTTTTCTTTGATTTATCAAGCTTTTATTTAATTACTGATCTTGTGGCAGGGCCATAGCCAGAAATTTTGGAGGGGTGGGGCAACTGACTTCTCAGAGGGATCAAAGTGATAAAACAGGCTTATTTGTGTTATTGCATGAATATCAACCATTTTTTGAATATTTAGGAGGGACCAGACCCTCTGATCCCCCTTGATCCCCCTCCCCCGCCTCTCCCGTACGGGAGCTTAACTTGTGGGAGGGGTATAAATAAGAAAAAAGAAATTCTGAAAGAGGAGACGATGGAATGAAATATTTGGAAAACAGTTTTGACTGGTATATCATTACGCTTGCACATAAAAACTCCCCAATACTGAATTGTAACATTTGAAGTTTGTCAGCAATGCATTGTATAAAACAGTGGTTCTTGAAATTTTTTTCTCATCCTGTGCCCCCTCCCCAGTGCAATGCGGTATACCTTCCTGCAGCCCCTTGGATAATCAGTTTTCTATGTTATTTTTCTGTAATCAATTACATTAATTATCTGTTAATTTTTATTTTACTTATTATTAAATATTTTTTTTACTAACTGTGAATAATAATAATTTTGGCTTTTTTTTAGGTAAATCCAAAAACTAAAGTTGGGTTTTTTTAAAACATTTATTTGAAATTTGGGGAAAATAATAAGTGAAGAACAATTCACTGAAATTTATTCCACCTAGTACAACAACATAGTACAGGGTGCCCTATAAGTCCCAACTCAGCCTTTATCTTATAAAGCAGTGGTTCTCAACCTTTTTTTCTCCATGGCCCCCTTTCACCCATTTCTCATTCCTGTGGCCCCCCTTGCGAACATGAATAATTTTCTACTCCCCCCCCCTCTCTTTCTCCCCCGTTTTCCCAATAGAAGATAGTTATTCAAAAATTGTTATTCAAAAGTATAAATATGTTTGAATTTAATTTGATTTGATTAATTTTTAATTTATGAAAATAATGAAAAAGCAAAACAAACATAATAGAATACAGTAAAAAATAGAATAAATTATTTTCAATGTAACAATGCAACTCTGCGCTTGAAGACAGCGCAATGTCATCCAGTTACTGTGCTGGATTAAATTTGTATTATTTAGTTAATTAGTTTTTTTTTGTGTGTAAATGGCTATGGTTTCATTGAGTAATGTCAGTTGTAGCTTCCAAAATACGCATTCTTATAATGATAAAAATCGCAAAAAGTGGTAGCAAGCAGTTTTGTTAATTTTATTCTCTTCATGCGGATAAAAGTAGTAATGAGGGAGTAGCCACACAAATATGAATCACAATTGAAGTTGAAGTTCAACCTTTCGCATCGTTTTCAACAATAATACATGTATCAAGGATATAGGTTCATGTTGTAGCCCTACTATGAACTTAAAAAAATTTTTTTGAATATTTGTTTGAACCATTCATTCCAGAGAAACCATGTATGCAGTGACAAAGCTGTTCATGTGAACATAATAATGATTCATTATCAGGATTTGAAGCCCATTGGAAAATATAAATAATCAGATTTTCAAATAAGAAAATTATCAGTTTGTTGATTTCAATTTTGATACGGTGAAAATCTAATATTTCGTTGGATGACAAGGACAAGCTACCTTCAAGTGTCCCTTTAGGTCATAATATGGCCGCTCTCTCGCAGGCGGACGAAGCAACGTGCAAGTTGGCTTAAACACAGGGCAATATTTCACATAACAGTCCGTACTATATTTAATATACAGGGCGCATAAGTAACGGGTCATGACACTTTACTGGCAAACCATTGGTCCTAAAAGCATACTTCCAGTTGAAAAAAATACCCAAATGTGTAGTACTCAGATATTTGATTCATGTTGCCAGGGGTTACATGGTTATTAAAATAAAAATGTTAACTGTTTATGCGGACACCCTGTGCCCCAAAACCCAATGTGAAAGTTGTTTCCCGGTCTCCAACAAAAAAATTCAACGTTTCTAAGTGCAATATTCACCGAGATATTCGAAGAAAGTTGGAAAAAAAACCAGCATTAAATATGGGGAAACCATTTTATCCGTTGCTGTTTTTTCCCAGATTTCTTCAATTTTTCGAATTTGCATATCTCGGTGAATATTGCACTTAGAAACGTGAAATTATTTTAGTTGGCATCGAGAAAGACAGAGCAACAACGTCTTAATTGGGTTCTTTGGCACACGGGGACGGTATAAAAAGTTTTACTTTATAACTATACAACCCCTTACGACATGAATGACATATCTGAGTTGGACACGTGATTTGGATACTTTTTCTCGTTGGGTATATCTCTAAGACTAATGGCTCACCAGTAAAGTGTCATACGCCCTGTTACCCATGAGCCTGCATATACACGTGAAAAAAATAGTTAGGGAGGAAAAAAGTTGACTCTCGTTTGCACTAAAGTAATTGAACTTCGGCAATTTGATCTGAAAGCAGTCCTTTTTATAATGATTGTCTTTTTTACTTTTATAAATTTAGGAAGGAAACAAAAAGTAAGGGTGGATTGAAAAAAAGAAAAATGACCAAGAGGGGCTCGGTTGTGCGTAAATGTTTCGAAATTCCACTTGTGCGCAAGGGGATTCGCGCCCCACTCTCAGTTTTATGACAAAATTTGACATTTATGAGACGTTTGACTACGGTCACGATTAATCTCTATATATAGCTTTCAATATTAAAATATTTCATTTATACGAAGAACAATTTCAATTATTACATTTTCATTTTGATTCGAACTCTCCAAATCTTTGGCATTTAGACATCATTTCAAATTATCAAATCCACGCAGTTTTTGCAGATTGTGAAATGCGTCTCTGAATTGGTTTTGGATGTGTATTATCAACACTAAAAACCATAAATTTTAGGTTGACAGATAGAAAAAGACGCATTGACACAGGTTATGGACATTTCAAAGTGAAGACTTACGTGAGAATTTATTGCACTTTTCTGAGAAATCAGCAGACGCAGTGAGTTTCAAATAAATGGATTTAAATTGCTTTAAATGTGGTCATACGCCATTTTAGAATTTTTTTTTTCTATTGTCCACAACATTGTTCTTGCAGGATCGGAAAAATGCATTGAAATTATTTGGGATGTTGCAGGCCAGTATAGTAGGCGCCTATTGACATTTCATACTGATGAATGTCTGATCAACTTGTAAAAATTGAGATTATATATATATTATATCTCAACAAGGCTATGACCACAGTGTCACGGGGACGCTGTTTAGAGCGCATGGACGCTAGTGTTCATCTTCGGATGGAATCAATAACTTTCGGAAGATTATGATGTAGATTTTATAGTTGATTTTTTTTCCTCCATATATTATGATCCATCCATTGACGAACATTGATTATGTGTGAATTTATATGTGCAATCTATATGTAATATTTTTATTTATCCTGAAGATATCTAATAAAATTTCCAGACATACCCATCCTCCGGGAACGCTTCGATATCTCAATGAGATGGGAAGCGGGGTGTGTTTGGTCTTCAAAGGTCAAAGGCCAGTAGTAGGCCAGCAGCAGGCTTAAGTAGTAGGTCAGTTAATTAATAGGAAGCATTGCAGTATTGCAAACTTTAAAGGTGTAGTGTCAATCTTACAGGAAGTCCCAATACATTATCTTGTTGGATTGCATATAGACACCAATCAGCAAACCAAATGACGTTAAGACCGTCTTAAATATGTTTAAAATTACGTTTTTCCTGTTAAATTGAAAGGAATGGCATATGAACACTTGCGATTGAAACAACAGTAATTTTATGCAATTACAGTTTCTTGAGTTATATAGCAATGTAGTTTTAAAAAATTAAATTTCGCGGGTATTTTTTCCCATGTATGATTTGGCCTCTTGGAGTTCGTTATAACTGAATTCGACTTAATTTGTTTTCAGCAGAGGCAATGAATTGGCATCCTTTTAAAATTCATAAAAAAATACCCCAGAGCAATCATTCTTTATTCGATTTTTATAAATATATTCCCCATCAGACCACTGCTGTAGATAGCTTTGTGCTAAACTTGATGGCTATCCGTCTGTAATTGTATGAAAACGATGGTTTTTTTTTACAAGCTTTAATTTTTCACTCATCGACTTCTTGGATTGCATTTACTACCAGCACTCAAAAGAATGTCAATGAATGGTCAACAAATCTTTGTCTGCTTTCTTTATGGCAGCCCTCTTTGAATGAAAAGTCTTAGAACACACAATTTTCTGTCTTTACAGTTACTAAATTTTGCTTCTATAGTTACCTCTTCTATAGTTTGTGTCAGGGTCTATTGTCACCCCCGAAGTCGTAAAAGCACCGAGATTACATGAACCATTTTTTTTATTTCCTTCCTCATGTTAATGTTACTTGAATGGGGAAAAATTACGAAAAAGATATTCTATGCATTTTGTTTGAAATTAAATTTTTTTAATCAGAGTGACAAAAAAAATTTAATTTCATAAACTTCTTCGTGGCCCCCATATCAGTAGCCGTGGCTCCCCTTTTGCAAGATTTTCATCCGTGGCACCCCTGGAATATCCTAGGGCCACTGTTATAAAACATTCGATGTTGAGATATGGTTCCAATTTAAAAAGAATGTTGAACTTGTTAAAAAATTACCCTGTATCAGAGTGAAAATATGGTATGTCACAAAAAAAATTAATTTTTTATATGGATTCCCTGTCTTAAAAATGAAATTAGAGAAAGTTGTTGCCCTGTGTCTCTTTTCCGAGGCTAAAACAAAAAAGTTTCCTAGTGATATAGTTGAATTTAAAAATCTTAGAAAAGTTAGGAAAGAACATCATAAACTGACAAATGTTCTTTTTCCTTATTTATGTTTTTCTTTCCCAATTTTTCTCCAATTTTTGAATTCTAATGTCTCAGCAAATATTGCACTTACAAATGTGCATTTTCTTTCTTTCAGAAGAGAGGGCTACAACTTTCTGATTTGGTTTTTTAAGACAGTGCATCCATATAAAAATTAGGATTTTTTATTTAGTGACACACTGTATTTTCACTCTCAAAACTGGATTTTTTTTTTAACACAGTTTGAGAATTTTTTGTTATTGAAACATTCCTCTATGATGAATGGTTGATGAGAAATAGCCCAGATTTGGATTTGCAGGACATCCTGTGATGGCCCCCACAAGGGGTGGGCTGACAAGGCTCCAGCCCTGGGGCTCGAAAGGATTTTAATCATTTTTTTTTGTTTTTTCACTCAATAAATTCATCATAAAGGGGACGCAGTGAAAGTCTGGTCGGGTGCCCGTAAAAGATCCCAGCCTAGGGGTCCTGCTTCAGGATGTGGGGGTTATGCATCCCGTACTCGCAAAGCAGAATATGCCAAAATCTGTGACGATGTCGCAGAACAATCACTACTATAGAAAAATCTGGGAAAATTTTAGGAAAAAGTGTAAAAACATAATTATGGGGATTTTTACCGCAGAACACATTTCCTGTTATTAAAGGGCTCGTTGCTGTGTAAAACAGTGTAAAACATTCTGCTTTGGGGATTCTGTATATGTGCTTTTTTTGCCACTTGATTAAATTTTCTGACGTTTTTCCCTGAGTAATGATCATAACAGTATTAAATCTAAGCGAATCATGCATAACGCTAGGTACAATAATATATATTAAACTGTGAAATATTTAGGTTATTAATGGTGTTTTTTCTCAAAGTGTAAGAACGCTAATTGAAAAAGAATTTCATTTTTACAAAGTGAAAGTTTAAAAGATAAAGTGTGTGTGTCAAAATATAATTTTGACAGGTTAGTCAGTTAATTTTGATAGTTTTCTAAGTATCAAAAATGAAAATCACTAAAACAGTAGTTTCTCAGCCTTTTTTTTTTCCCTATCCTGCTTCTCTCCCCCCCCCCCCCCCCCAAACCCACCTATAATGTTTCCTATTTGTTGTGAAATTTGGTGCATTTATTTACCAGGGCACATTTTTTCCCCATTTTCTGTTGCATGAGATTTTTCATTTGAGCTAGGTTATTTTCTTATTGCTGATTTCAAATCTGAAATATACTTCTCTCTTCGAGCAGTAGTTTTTATGCAGTTTGATATTATATACTGATATATGGCCAAAAGTCTCGGGCTATTGACTAACAAAGTCTTTACACTAGCATAGTTGGTGCAGTTTGGTTGTAATTTATACTCACTAGTGTGTCAATTTATCAGTCTGTGGTATCAGTTTTTACTCTAGTGCCCACTAGAGGGCAGCGCTTTTCTAGCGTGTAGGGCATGGCATCAGGAAGACGGCCACAGTACATTTTGTGGGAGTTTGTATCAGATCTGATCCATGGCTTCAATTCAAGTAGATGTACATGCTCACACAAATAGGTCAAAAGCGCAATATTTTATTGTTTGTGAAGCGTGCTTATAAAGCCTATTTTAAAATTGAACTTCGAAATAGTGAATCAAAACAAGAAATGGGCTCCTCTTATTGTGTTATCATTGTCAGAAAATGCTTTGTGACTAGACAGGAAAGTGAAAGGGCTTGCCTCTTGGAATTCCTTTGGTTTAGCAAGAACCCACAGATCACATAAGGGGTCATTCAAGTATTACATCAGCATCGATTGGGGGGGTGTGTTTCCGTTTTGCTGACTTTTGATGACAAGGGAGAGGGTGGTTGGATAATTCTTACGTCATCAACCACCCTGTATGAAAATATGAAATATTTTTAATGGCATCTTATTCGATGCGCCAAGAACGAAAAAAAACCTTTCGATAGTTATTGGGCACCTGAACTAACATTCTACCTATTGATAAGTCCCCACAGAGTCACTTTAATGATCTCTAAATGTTTCACGAATCCTTTAAGTGCTCTGGAAATGTTCCACGGGTAACTTGAGTAATGTAGAACCGCACTGGGGGCCACTTAAGTGCTCTAAAACTGTGCCACATGTTACTCAAGGAATCTCTAAATGTGCCGCAGATCGTTTAAGTGTTCTGTAACTGTGTCGCGGGTTACTTAGGTGATCTTTGGGGCCAACTTCAGTGAACTGAAAATGTTTCACAGGTCACTTAAATGCTCTGGAATTGTGCCACGGGTAATTTAAGCAATTTTTAAAAATATGCAGTTTAGTTCATTTTTACAAAATTAGGTTTGGGGAGGGGGGCAAGCCACATCAGATAACCATTCAGGGCCACATTTGGTCTGTGGGTTGAGGGTTTACCATAAAGGGTGGATCGCAATGAATTTTTTAAAGATAATTTTTGAGTTCATAGCCTTCAAATAGCATTGAAATTAACAGAAATTATTACATTAACATATAAAGGTATTTTTCCAAAATTTTTTGTCTGTGGGGAGGCGCACAATCCCCCTACCCCACGTATGTTTCGGATCCCGCCAATATGCGTTTGGGGGGGGCAGTGATGATGAAATTTTGCTGACGAGGGGGGGGGTCAGAGTTTTGCTTACTTTTTCTGACGGGGAAGGGGGGGGGGTCAAAAATAGCTAAAAAATTTGCTTACGTAATACTTGAATGGCCCCTAACTGCTGTTTTTGCCTGGTCAACACAAAGGATGTCGGCAAGAAAAAATCGCCACAGGATCTCTTACCCTGATGTTGCATTCGTTTTTTGACGGATTTCACACTCTGAGCAACTCCCAATTCCCGTGTTTAATGGTTTTGGCTCATCCGAAGATGAAGACACTGAGCAAGATCAGCAAATTTGTGGCGTGTTTGTGATATCTTGCTTCCAGGAATGGTTTCAACATCTCAAGTCTCCATTCTTCTGATAGCGAGAATTCATCAGACCAGAATTGAATGACCTGGTGTGTGATTTAACCCTCTCCAATAAAGCAGTTGAGGTATATCTTCCAGGCTATGGGAAAAGAATCTACTTGTTTCTTCTACAAAAGTTTTTTTTCCAAAAAATATATCTTGACTTTCTGGCCTTTTCGGAAAATTAGGAGTCACCTTCTATACTACAGCACAGTGGCGGTTATTTTTGGATAGCAGTAAGCACAGTCTAAAATGTGCATAATGTGTATGGAGTCTGTCATTCAGTGTATTTGTAAGCCGCTGTAGTGGTCATAGTGACGGACTCGCATTGTGAGGTCCTAGGTTTGAACCCCACTGGTGCCACAGTGGTGGTTGGCTGAAGTTTGTTTTCTATGGTTCCCAACTTTGAGGTGCAAATGTGCGCTGGTCACCTCAAGCTTGGATTGATGAAGCAGAGTTCTTACGTTTTTCTTAAAATTTTCCCAGGTTGTTCTGCGACATATGTTGCAGCTTTGGGGTTAATAACTAGAATCTCAGTTATTGGCTTTTCGTGAGCTTGGGTGCCACGTGAGTGTAAAGCCTAATTTCCTGTTTAGTCACCTTGATCAATTCCCCAAGAATCTGTGGGCTGTAAGTGATGAACAGGGAGAGCACTTTCATCAAAATTTCAAAAGACGATGGAAGAGCATTACCAAGGCTGCTGGGACAAAAATATGGGGGCAGACAACTATGGAAGCATCAAATGAGATAATAAATAATAAAGCACCTCATAAAGTCTACAAATGCAAGAGTTATAAGCGCAAATTCTTGCTTGCAAAGTGCCAAAAAAACTGAAAAAAATCTCTACAGCTTATGGAGGAAAACTAAATTCAGATTTGAAACCAGCATACTTGAATTAGATAAGATTAAGTGTGCTTGTATAAATGCAAAAAAAAAATTGACTCCCTATTCATTAATTTTTATAAATTGTTTTATACATTTTTAAAAAAAAATTCTTTTTTGGTTTATGGTCAATAGTTGGTTTTGACTTTTCTTCTGAAAATTAATTCAAAAACTAAATTTAAAATATTTCTTAGCATTCTTTGAAATTTGAAAGAAAAAGATTCAAATAGCTGTTCTTCACAAATTGATTCTATGAGGAAAAATAATATATGTGTGTTTTTTTTTCGTATTTCATTAAATTTTTTGAAGTTTTTCCTTAGTCATGCTTAAGTAAATGTTAAATCTTGAGTGCATCATGCTAATAACACTAATTACAAATGTAAATAAACCACAAAGTATTTTTAGTATTAATACATTTCATTTTTATCTCAATTAAAATTTAAAATAAGTATGAATGCTAACCGAAAAATCAACTTATGAAACTTTTGCTCTCTGACTGATGTCACGTGACACATTTCTGCGAATGAAAGCTAAAAAAAGAGGTGTCAAAATGTTAGTATTTAAATTTTTAGAAGAATTAAAAAATTAAATTCTCATTATTTCAATTGTTCTGAATAATCATTCAATACATAATTATTTTTTCCATATCTCACACTCCCAGTTAAGAACCACTGGTATAAAATGACAGTTTCTATTAAAAACTCAATTATTTGTCATTTATTTTGCAACACTCTTACAAATTAAGATTTCGATTTTTTTTTTTTAGATCTTATATTCTGGGTTGAGCAGTGTGGTTCAACTTTGGATGCATATGTGCAAAAAAACACTGAGTGAAAAAAAAATCCATGACCACACATTGCAAAGCTTTTTTCTTGGGATTGGAAATTCCCCTTTCTTTTGTAGAAAACCCCAAAGCAGAATGTTGCACACTGCTTTAAAATGAGCCCTCGGCAGACTGGAAATGTTCTGCAGTAAAAATTCCTCCACAGTGGTGGTCGACCGAAGATGGTTCTCAACTTTGAGGCATGAATGTGAGCCGATCTCCCTGTTAAAAAGTCTCTCCACAGAGAGCAACAGGAAAATCTTCAATCATTACACTTCACTAATAGTTGGTGAAAATAATGACAGATGGCAGCACTACACATAACAAGTATTTCAAAGAAAAAACTTCACATTAGATTCGCTATGCATCATACACACACACATTCCAGCATGCACCAATTCATTAGAAATTCCGTAGAGGAATATGTATGAGGTGCACATATGGTTAAGTAGTAGTAATTCCCATTATAGCGTTTTCTAAATTTTTTAAAAAGAATTCTTCCAGATTGTCCACAGCATACATCAGTTTCCACTATATATTCTTTGGATGGAAAATTGACTTTTTAAAACTGCTGTAAAAATGTTGGCCATGATATAAAAATCAGGCATTTATCTCTTTCTGTTCAAAATGTGAGAGGCAGGTGGCAGCACTAGCAGAACATGCAACAAGATTAACACTGACAACATGACTACTTTAAGGCTCCGTATATGCTCAGTTTACACATTTCATGTATCAATTCATTATAAAATTTTTCCAGAGAAATGCTTGTAAGGTGCCTGTATGGTTAAGTAGTAGTTTGTCCGTGAGATGAAAAGCACTCAAAAAAAATATGTCCTCAAAAATGTTTTAGTGAGGTATCTCAAAACTGTGCTTCAGCAAAAACTGCACTTGGCTCCTAATAAATTTGGCTGGTGTCTAAATATATGCATATACCCCAAAGCAGAATGTTTTGCATTGTTCTGCAATGAGCCCTCGGCTGACTGGAAATATTATGTGGTAAAAATTCCTATAATGTCTTAAAATTCTTCCAGATGATTTTGTGACGTATGTCACAGACCCCAAAGCAGAATGTGCGAAAATCTGTGACGTACGTCGCAGAACAATTAGCGCTACTATAGAACAATTTGGAAGAATTTGAGAAAAAGTGCAAAAAACACTATTACATGTATGGGAATTTTTACCGCAGAACATTTCCAGTCAGGAGGGATCGTCACAGAACCTTGCTAAACATTCTGCTTTGGAGGTCACAGATTTTGGCCTATTCTGCTGTGGGATGTACGTATATATATATTTCATCTGTCAAGCAGTGTTACTCGGCTGTCCTCATATTTATAAAAATGTTCATTTGGTCACTTTCTGTGGGTGAATTTGCTTTCAATGTTTGAATATTAAATTCCATTACTGCAATGGCAGTGGTTCCAAAATTGGGTCACGACCTGGGGTTGCTGGATTCTCCAAAATGAAAACAGAATAAGAAATGTACTTTTCACACCATAAGGCAATGTGGCAAAATTAAAAAATGCATCAACAAAGCTGAAAGGTTACTTACCCTATGTGTATCATATAAATACAATTTTATCAAATTCTACGCGCCAAAAACTGTGATGTACGTTGCAGAAAAATTTCAAGAAAAAAAAAAAGTGTTGAAAACACTTGTGGAAATTTTTACTGCTGAACATTTCCAGTCAGCTGAGGGCTCATTGCAGAACAATGCAAAACATTCTGCTTTCGGGTTTTACGTGTACAACAATAATAATCAATAGATTGAGTATATATTTTTACATGATATTCAGAAAAAATAATCCAAGTACAAAATATTTACATATATTTTTAAAAATTAAAAACGCAATGAATATTAAGTGGATTTATGGGAGGAAATGTCTACATTTTAGAATAGGAACAATTAATAACTCTAGTGTATTGTTTGTGAAACTTGTGATAAGAATTGAAGGAAAATGTGGGAAGGAGGTAGGGTACTCCTATAAAATAGAAAATACTACTATGATTGAAAAATAATTTTATATAATAAAGCAAGGGTGGCTGGTCCACAACCGTGAAAATGATATGAATATTCAAAATATAACAAATCAATTTAAAAAAATTTGCTACGAAGGAACCCTAGACTGTTTTTATACTGGGCTCTGTGTTTGGTAATGGTGACCCTGTTACAAATTTACCATTTACTGTACCATTGTGATGCACAAAACACAAATTTCATTTTAACTTGCGTGGCTGTGTGAATGACACAATCCGCTGGATTGCCACTGTGGTAGTTGAGTGGTCATAGTGACAAACTCACATTGCAAGGATCCGGGTTCAAACCCCACCGTCGCCACAGTGGTGGTCGATTGAAGTTGGCTTTCTACGGTTCCCAACTCTAAGACGCGAATGCAAGACTATCTCCCCGTTAAAAAGTCTGGCTGCAGAGAGCAACAGGCCTACAACTCTGTAATTATTCATTCAATACATCTCACTCACTATGAGTTGAGGGGGGAAAACTCAGTTTAAAAAAATTGATTGCAGATGGCAGCACTGCACAAGCATTACACAGAAACAAACTTCATGGAAGGTTCATTATACGTACACACACATTCTAACATGTACCAATTTGTTAGAAGTTCCACAGAATAATATGGACGAGGTGCGTGTCTGGTTTAGTAGTAGTAGTCCGCAGGATTCAAAGTTAAAAAAAAAAAATGTGGGTTTGAAATTTCATAATAAAACAGTTCTGCCAATAAAATATTGAAAAATAATTTGATTTCATTCATCACGGATTACAGAATTTAGAGCATATTTGTTAATAAAGAAATCAGGAATATGTCCCAGTTTCCTGCGACATCTGGTGACAATAGCTGTTAAAATGTTTGTCAAAGGGGGGTTGTACTTCAAAAAGAGAACCACTGCAGTAATGCAAATCTTGTGATGTACTGGGACATAAGGGTTCTGGGTGTGTTTGTTTTTGGGCCATCCCATCAGGGTTTAAGCTGGATAAAAAATTTATTTCGCAAAAAATCTAAAATGGGGGGAAAAGCTTTAGCAAAATGCTACAATGCTAAGGGGCCATTCAAGTCAGCAGATTTTTAGCCATTTTTGACCCCTTCCCCCTTGTCAGCAAAACAGTGACTCCCCTCCACCCCTTGTACGTAATACTGACGTAATACTTGAATGACCCCTACTGTAATGATTGATGGTTAGATGTGTACTCATTGCCTACCTCCTGTACGCATTTTTGCGAAAGTGGCTACTACTTTTTTCGCATTCTACAATTTTCTTTCGTATTTTGCAAAAAATGTGATCGTAGCTTAAACCCTGCATCCTATACATATGAGACTTCTGGCAAACATGGCCTTCATCCCAAATGTTTACTTCACATCGATGTCTATTATTGAGTTTTGTGTTTTTGTTTCGTTTTGTATCTTGAAAACAATTAGTATCAACAAAATAGTAAAACCTCGCTACAATGATATTTGATATAACAATTTCCTCTACAACAATGTTTTCTTAAGTCTTTTTTGGAACTGTCTATACTCTAAACAGTTATACTCGATATAACAATAATCCCTCTACAACTATATATTTTTTCTTTTCCCTGGTTTGCAGAGTATTGTTATATCAAGGTTTCACTGTAGAACATTGAAGCATAATTACTGTGATGGTCTACCATAATGAATATGTGTGGTAGCCTATATGACTGTTATTCATATAAGAAAAAAATATATACTCCTAAAATTTGAGAATTCATTTGGTTAAAAAAATTCTACTCAATTTTTAAAAAAATCCTGTTCATGTGTTATTTCTAGTACCATGGTGCGTAGGAAATTGGCCATTTCCTGGTTTAAGACTTGAGAAAAGCCATGTCTCTCCCCTTAGAAATTTGGCTGGCATATATTTATTTTTTAATTTGGAAGTGCTGTTTCCCCATGAAATTTTCAATTTAAAACTATGCTGATGTTTATTATTGTTTTGTTTTTATATTTTTTATGCAAATTGTATGACTTCATGTAAAAAGTTCTTCTCCAATATTTCCCGTACTTGTTCCAACATTGTTAACTTACTATTTTATTAAAATAAATGTTATTTGGTTTTTCAGATATAGCCTTTGGAAAACTCTGGGATCTAGAAAATGAATTGCCAGAGGAACTTATCGCCTCATCTGGTCTTGGGCCGTCTGATCTTCCTTCTCAGGCCCAATCTTCACAGTCTTCTCAGTCAAATCAGAATTTGCTTAATGGAGCTAACGAAAATCCAACCCTTCAGCAGGTGGAAAATAGTGTCGTGGTTGGTAGTGCTACTATGCAGAGGCATCAGCAGTTGTCTCAGTTGTTACAGAGCAAGCCTTCATCTGCACCACATAGTGCAGCTGCAACTCCTACTGGTCATAGTGCCCTACAGACAGCCCAAAGGATTCCTAGCCCTAGTGTTTCTCTGGCAAATATAACTGGTGTGAAGAGTCCTCACACCAATAGTTTGACACCGCCGAATGCAACAGTGAACAAAGCAGGAACTCCGGTTTCATCTGCAGCCCATAACATTAACATAAGCGATGGTATAGCCATCTCTAACATAACGAATTCCATGGTCAACAGCCTAACCAATGCTTCAAGCATCGGCATGAGTGGCAATATGCTTCTGATGACCAGTAAAGCAGGTGGTCTGGCATCGCAAGGTGGCCTAGTGTCTTTATCAACATCTGCCGGAGGTAATTCTGGCAATTCTGGTTTACAGTTACAAGTTCAGGCTCAGCAGGGACAGGTCCAAGTTAATCAGCAGCAGAATGTTGGGTCACTCATCAACGGCACCCACATGTCTTTAAACAATCCTGGATCCGTAAGCATGGCAAGGAACATCAACCCAAATGCTGCTACCGTAATGGCTACTCATGGAAATGTTTTGGCCAATGCTGTAGCTCCTCATTCACCTCATCAAAGTGTTTTGGGTCATCCATCTCTAAATAGCAGTCAGGCTGCAGCGTTGAAGGTAAGTGTTTTCAAAAGAAGTGTGTGAAATAATGAGAAGGTGGGAATTAACATTAATTAATTATAGCACATGTTTTGGCATTGGCATAAACTTATCACACTATACTCATGAGCGTATATGTAATTTTCTCAATCTTGTATGCTCTTATCACTTAGGCTGGGATTACGCCATAAAAGTTTTTGAAAAGTTCCTTTATAAAATTCAACCGGTACGATTATTGGTTGCATTTGCTCGAATGTAACCTGTGAGGCTTATTGGCTGGATTTTTTAAGTATGATAAAATATTTCTTTAAAAACTTGAAAATAACCAATAAGCCTATTTGTTACATTCGCTCGAATGATAGCAATACACTTATTGGTTGTTTTTTTTTCAAGTTTTATAAAATACTTTTTGCAAAACTTTTATAGTGTAATCCCCCCCCAGCCTTATACTATAATTACTCTGGTGTTACACACACTTCCTCCCTTCCAAATTCAAAAACGTTTGTGGGTATATTAAGGATAAAATTAAGAAATGATGCAGCCTCACTGCTGAGGAATAAGGTTTCCTGTCAAAAATAAGCGAAGATTAATAGGCGCACAAAGAGGCAAAAATAAAGGCAGTGTCTGTGTTTCTGTATGGCGATAGAGGTATCCCTCAACTTCGAAAGTAAAAATTGGGAAAATGACATTGAAGACAATTTTTTTATGGAGATGTTTTCAAGAAACAGTAGAATGTGCTTATAACTCACAAAACTGCTTTCATTTGCAAATACAAATCTTGACAAATTCCAGGTCACCATATTGACAAAAAAATTAGCATTGGCATCTAAAATGTTTCTTGTGAGATTATATTAATACATTGTGTAGACCAATTTTTTTTAAAGGAAAAGCTCACTCATTAGATACATCAGGGCTACAGAAGTGCCAGGTTGTCATGTCAATTAAAACATTGGCATTGGTGCCTAAAATTTTCTTGGTGTAGTTACTAAATTGCAAGCTGAGAGCATCACAAAATGTTTGGAATTTACAGTATATCTGCCAACCTGAATGTGTCCCGAAAAAGTGAAAAGAAACATTATTTTGGACTTTTTGTTTGGATAAAACATTTGATGCCTAAAAAGGTCTGAGATTTTGATTTGCGACTTGTTTAGCCCCAGGCTATATATGAGTATGAAAATATACACTAACTTTTGTAACTGGTGAAGAATGTGTTAAGTTGAAGTTTGAGGACAAAAAGATTGAATTATGAGTGATGTTTATTTCCCCATCATACTGTAGGGTCATTAGATATTACTGGAAATAAAAAGTATCTTTTATCAAGTCTGAATTTCTTTTAATTTTTTGTATGTATATTTTTACAGCAGAATCCTGGTGTGTCTCAACTTGGGCAACCATCGGGTAATGCACCGTTTCATGTTTATAACCCTTCTGTGTCAGCATCTCAAATAGGTTTGCCTTCCTCCATATCTACGATTGCTGTTACTGCTCAGAGACAGACTATTACGACTATGGGAATGAATATAAATGCAAGATACACCACTCCTGTAGATTCCTCACTTACAAATGTATGTATACATCTATCTACATACTGTAAAATTTATGTATCATGAAAAAAGTAAATCTAAATCTTGTAATATTTTTAATCCATGTGCAGTGCTCCCGCTCGTCTTGCTTTTCCTACTTTTTTGTCAAAGAATATGAACAAAATTTGTATTATTGATTTTAATTGAAGAGAGAATCATTTATATAATGCCAAATAATACAAATGTGGTAGATTGCAATTAATGATTCTGCTAAAGCAAAAACTGTATTGTATTTATTTGGGGGTTGTATGTGGACCATTTGGTGGTTTATTAATTTTTCATATGCTTAGTTTGAGGGTTCAACAAGTAGAGTAGTGGTTAAAACTTTTGCCTGGTTGAAAAAAAATAATTTGTATTTAATATTTCATTGTCTCTTGGACAGTAACTAACATCATTCAAAATTATGGTGCACATTTTGTGTATAGGTGACACAACAGTTAGCATAACAAAGCAGTCGGTTACGTATGCCTATTGTAGGTTATGTGACTGATAATATTCAATTGTCTTCTGTATTATTAGGGCATGCAGAGGCATAAATAATATTTACAATGCTCAGCGAAGAGCTAGAAATAAAAGTGTTGCATTTGTCAAAAACTATTACACTGGCATTGAGCCTTAAATTTTAAATAAGGGTTGGACAACACAGTAAAGCCATCTTGACTTACTTATATTGGAACCTGTAATTTACACATTTTGCATTATGCTTTTGGAAGTGGTCTCGAAAGAGCATTATTCTTAAAAACCTTACATGTCCTCATAACTTTCTGTGTGCATTGTTGAAGAAAGACTTGAAGACAGACAGACCAGTTGACAGACTGGACCGTGGAAGACTCCAAAAAAAAAAAGAATTAATATACAGGGTGTTTCAAAAAGAATCATCTGATTAAAAAAATCGTAACTATTCAGCTTTTAATCCCTTTTGATCGAATAATGTATAGGTAGAAAGAGGGAAATCTCAAGTTTCGCATGATTGCAGACAAATAATGCTAACGTTCTTCCTTTGGCCGCCACTTCAGTGCTTTATAAAGATGGTGACGGCACAACAGAAATCGTTTTGTGTTCTAAGCTTTGCAAAGTGAGTCTGTAACAACTGCTCATCGTGCTTTTTGTCGACAATACCCTCGGTGTTGAACTTCCTACCGCACAAGGAGCAGTAGGCAATGGTATGAACAATTCCGAGAGACGGGCTGTCTGTGTGAAGGGAAATCCCCTGGCCGACCCCGTATGTCAGGCAAAAATGTGGAGCTCATCCAACAGGGTTTCGCATGTAGTTCACAGAAATCCACTCGCAATGGATGCAAACATGCTCGCAAAAGTTTGGGACGAATTTGACTCCCGTATATAGACATATGCCATGCATCCCAAGGTGGACATATTGAGCACCTTTAATTTGGTTTGTGAAAAAACTATGATTAGCCATGTAATATAAAATCAATCTTCAATGTTTTTCGTAATATACGCATTTGAAATTGGATGATTCTTTTTGAAACACCCTGTATATTGTGAGGAGAGACAAGAATTATCTGTGGTTGCTAATACCCTATTTTAACTGAAAATTGTTTTTGTTACCTAGTAATTTCTGTAATTTTACTTTAGCTCGATTCTATGTTACAGGATACTGAAATACTGCTATGAAAGAAAAATTAATTTTAAAATTTTTCAAAAAAATTTTTTGGGATTGTTTTTATTATACTATGATTATGTTGTCTGGGGTACCCTTCCCCCGTTCTACTCTTTCTTATTTTTTGAGTTGGAGCTCTGTATGTGATATTTTCTCTTTTAATCCAAGTTTTATAACTTCAATTTTTAACAATTGAAAATTAATGGGGTTCGACAAAATCTTGTGTGCCATGGTGACTAAAAAAATTTATACTGGTGTTTAAATTGCTCAATTGAGAGAGATAAATTGGAGTCCGATGACTGCATAATTTTTTTTTTGTTCTATCAGAATGTCTGCCAATGGGAAAAGGGGTCACTTAGTCTCAGAGAGATGGTGAAGGGATATATTTTTTTTTCAAAAATATGATTTTACCCTCTTCAGAAATGTGACTTCTGTTTTCCCCCATATTTCAATTTCTAGAATCACTGAGATCTTGAAGTTCAAGTGCATTTTAAGACAACAAAATAATCTTTTATATGCATATGTATATTTTTTTAAATTCAAAACTTGCTCCTGCTAGCCACAGATCTTGAATGACTGGGAAATATTACTACTTCTAATTTTGTTATATAGAAAATAGTGAAAGTAAAAATAAAAAATATTCATCTTATTCTGCCAATCATCTCTTGTATGTTCTGTGCTTTATTTTTGAATCATATTAGTATGTGCCAGCTTAGTCATTAATGAAGGTTCTTGATCTAATTTCCAGATGCAGCAAATACAAGTTCCAAACCTTCCTTCATCGCAGACTGCGGCTCAGCAAAGTTCTCCCGGGAATGTTAGTGTTGCTCCTTCAGTGGGTGCAACAGCTCCTACAGCTGACCCAGAAAAGAGAAAGTTGATTCAACAGCAATTAGTTCTTTTGCTTCACGCACATAAATGCCAGCGTAGAGAGAATCAGGCCAATGGTGAAGTGAGGCAATGTGCATTACCTCATTGTCAGACTATGAAAAATGTTTTGAACCACATGACCACATGCCAAGCTGGAAAGTCTTGTGAGGTACCCCATTGTTCATCATCTAGGCAAATTATATCTCACTGGAAAAACTGTACAAGAAGTGATTGCCCTGTTTGTTTACCTCTGAAGCAAGCTTCTGATCGCAGAAACCAGCAAGCAGGTTTGTTACAAAATATTATTTGTGATGTTTTAATTTTTGAAATCAAACCCCAATCAAGTTTGGGGGAAATTTTTTTTTCTATCCTATATATATATATAAAAAAACCTGTCATCCTTTTTTTTCTTGTGAGATTTAGCGAGCAATTGCTGTTAATTTTTTGTGTGCATGTGGTGTTAAAAAATGTCGGCTGGCCATGTAATGTTATTTTTTGTTTTTTTAGCTGCAGCAGTTCAGCAGAATCAACCAGCTCAGGGCCCAGCACCCGCTGATATGCAAAGAGCTTATGCTGCTTTAGGATTAACTTATGCTGGAGGTAATGCCAATATTAGCCAAGTTATGCAAAGAAGTCAGAATGTTGGAGTTTCTCATGGTAAATCCTGACCTTTATTTGTACTTTAAGACTAGTAAAAGAGTAATATTTGTAATTACAATCATTTTTCCATTTCAAACAGTTCAACAATATCGTAACTATAAATTTTAATTTGTGATTTTCAATGTTCATTCAACCTTCTTATTCCAGTAAATGATGTACAACAAGCCCAGTGTCCACCACAATCTATGAATCACATTCAAGGGCAACAGCCTCAACAGCAACCTCAACAACAACCCCAACAGGTAGCTGCTGCACAACAAGCTCAGGTGCAGCTTAGACCTGCGGGTCCTGCTGCGGCGGCGGCAGCAGCAGCAGCAGCTATTGCTGGTCAGTCACAGCAACAGAACTTTCTTATAAATACAGACACTGGTGCTTTGAACATCGCGGGCAAAGTTAAGCCTGGAAATGTAGCCCTTTTACAAGGCCCTTCAAATCAAGTATCTCCAGTTGTCCAAGGGATCATACCCCAGAATCCTACTTCAACCAAAGATTGGCATCAGTCTGTGCCTGAGGACTTGAGGCATCACTTGGTGCGAAAAATGTAAGTTGAATATGTGTTAAATGTATGTTAGCATTACGATTGTTACTTGTGTGTTTTCAAATAAGACTAAGAGTCTGGTGGAATCTGGCATTTGAAAAGCCAATTTTTATTTCAATCTCAAAACATGAGCAAGTAAAAATAACCACATGTCAAATCGGAAACTTCATTTTTATTATTTTTGTCAATTTTTTTTTTTTTTTGAGGTGAAGTATCAACACTAAATGAATAATAGAAACTGATTTTTAATCAACGTTAATGATTTGTGTGAGGGAAAGAAAATACTTATTTCTTGCTTTTGAGCTGTTAAAATTGATGAACAATCAAACTTCAAATGCCAGTAAATGATGCAAGTCAAAGTTTGTAATATAGTAGTTAAATAAAAAATGTTTTTCTTTCCTCTGTTAAAAACTAAAACCATGAATTTAGCATCCTTTATGAGACATTAAAACTATAATCTCAAATCCCCCCCCCCCTCTAAAATTTGTCTCAAGGAACTTTCAGGGCATACTTAATTCCTGTGACACACTAGCTGGGCTAATTAAAACTTTCAAAACAATCTTTCCTTAAAATTGCTTTCAGCATCTCTGAATATCTCTTTACATTCTAAAGATGCTGTGACACTCTCACCATTTGGGAATCGCTAGTTTTAGAATTTTTCAAACACACAGCAGCAACTGTGGTTTGTGATAAATATTATTTTTTATGAATTTTTTACCATCATTAAAAATGGTAAGTAATAAAATCTATTTGTTGAAATTTTCGTATTTTGATGAATTCTTATCTATATGTGTAGTTGTAGTTTTAAGAATGTCTATTGGTTTTTGTTTTTTTCTCAGAGTTCAAGCAATATTTCCTACAACTAATATAACAGCTCTTCAAGACAGGAGGATGATAAGTCTAGTCGCTTATGCTAAAAAAGTGGAAGGTGATATGTATGAAACAGCCAATGGCAGAGTAAGCTATACTTATTTGGTATTTTTCTTTACTTAGGTTGTTTGCATTGAATTGTAACATTAGGAATTGGTTCCTTGAAAATTTTTTTTATTATATTTGTCTAAATGGCCAGTTCTTATCAGTATTAGCATCACATGATAATTAAATATACTGCATCATTTCAAATAAAACATTCACAGTTGACACATTGCACATATCTGGAGCAATTCAAATTATATCAAGAATCAAAAATAATATTTACTTTGACGACACAAGATGACATTTAATTTCTGATATGTTATCAGCATGCATGGGTATGAAAACATGAGACATCATTGTTGAATCTATTTGATGAGACTGCAATTTATTTCAAGTGACTTTTTTGCACTCCAAATTGGCATGACCTAGTTATTAATATTTAATCTTTTTTGGTGTCTATTAAAATTAAATTGACATTTACATATTTTGAATTGACATTTAGCAACTGTAATACAGTAAGCATATTGGGAAGGGGGGGAAGTACCACCTTTCCATCAATTTTCTATCCTGTAGTGTGCAGATAGTGTTTCCAGTATTTCCACTCATAATCTAGATTCTCCTATTTAAATGTTGGAAATATAATAAACTCATGTCCATAAATTAAGGATAATTCAGAATCACACAGAAATCAAAATATAAAGTAAAAATTTTACCTGTAGAATTATCACATCTGCAAGAATGATATGCAAATTTCAGGAAGCCACCAGATGATGCCGATAGTACGTCACAATGACGAGAGTGTAAGAGGGGGGGTATATAAGGAATGGTGGCAAGGAAGTGAAATTGTTCACAAGAGTTCTGTAATGCGCTCAGTGCCATAAGCAAATAGTTATGACACAGAGGACGCATGTGGATGATTTTTTACGTGGTAGAATTATCGGCCGCCTGGAATGTGGGCGCACTCAGATGGAAGTATCCGAGGAACTTGGAATTGCCCAAAGTGTCATCTCTAGGCTTTGACAACGATTCCAAGATAATAGAAATGTCAGTAGACGTTACAGTACAGGTCGCCCCCGAGTTACAACGCCTAATGAAGACCGGTATTTGCAAGTAACTGCCAAAAGAAGCAGATGGAGCACAGCATCCGACCTGTCTCATCAGCTATCTGCAGCCACGGGTACCACAGTTCCAAGGCAAACTGTGTACAGACATTTGGGAGATATTGGTCTATATGCTCACAGGCCTGTCAGATGTGTTCCGCTCACGGCAACTCACTGTCGGCAGCGATTAGCTTGGAGTAAAGAACATGCATCGTCACAGTGGGCTTGTGTGATGTTTTCCGACGAGTCCAGGTTTAGCTTGAACGTCTGATTCACGTCGGACTTTCATATGGAGAACGCCAGGTACCCGTTACCACCCACACAACATCATTGAACGACACCGTTACGGTGGTGCAGCATTGCTCGTTTGGGTTTGAATTATACTGGATTCCAGAACAGATCTGCATGTTCAAACCAGAACCATGAAAGCCCAAATTTATCGGGACATCATTCTGGAACAACATGTTCGTTTGTTTAGGGGTGCCATGGGCGCAGAATTTGTGTATATGGATGACAACGCCCGTCCTCACCGAGCAAACATCGTAAATCAATGCCTTGAATCTGAGGATATAACCGTATGGAATGGCTAGCATTCTCACCTGACTTGAATCCGATAGAGCATGTGTGGGACATGCTTGGCCGACGAGTTGCAGCCCGTCAACCACCTCCTACATGTGTATCGGAACTTCGGAGAGCATTGCTTGCTATGTGGAGTGATCTTCCCCAAGATCGATAATTTGATACTCAGCATGCCTAGGCGTTGTACGGACTGTATTTCATCGCATGGGAGACATACAATGTATTAATCATCATACCAACCATGTAATAGTAAGTTTTTGTAAAGGAGATATTTTTTACAATTGCTCCAGGGAGCAAAAATCGTAGTTTTTATGAATGGTATCATACATACACCATCGTTTTTGTTCTTTATCTTTTGTTTAATAAATGGGCTTTATGAATAAGTAACGTTTGTTTTGTTTCTGAACCTTTATTTGCCGGAGCTGGCATTATCCTTAATTTATGGACATGAGTGTAAAACAGAACCGCTATATATATTTAGGAAATTTAATAAACCTGGTTATTATGCATAGTTACCTATCATTTTTGTGAGTTAAATAAATTTTGTTTTTCACATTTACTGGTGTTCGTGTGTAATCCATTGGCAAATATGATAAATCGTCAATAAATTATTTAAATTTACAAATTCATAAATCAAATCAAAAGTAATATGTTACTCCTAAACAAGCGAATATGATTAATTTTTTATTTTTTTAGGAGGAATATTATCAGTTACTAGCTGAAAAGATATACAAAATACAAAAAGAATTGGAAGAGAAACGTCAAAAGAGGAAAGAAGAACAACAAATGCAACAAATCCAGCAGGTTGGAAGTAATTTGGGACCACTTGTTGGCAGTGCCGCTCCGGCTGCTGCAGCTGCGGGGATGCATAGCACAAGTAAAATATAGGATTTCAATTACCATATGCATATAGTACAGCAGAACCTTGATTGCTAAATATAATTGATGATTTTTTAAATAAGCATCAGTTTAAAGATGGAGTGTCACATCTGTAATAACAAATATGTATATTTTATGTTTGTATTACAATTTTTTTAGAAACATTATATTTTTTATAATTTGCAACATCCTTATTACTAAGTAGTTCTTTGAAAGCAACTGCAAAAAAAGGTATTTTGGATGTTGGTTTTCAACATCTCAGTCCAGTCCTGGGTAATCAAGGTTCTGCTATGCTGATTGAATGCACCCATAGTATCACTTGCCCAAAGCATTCGTGAATCAGATCATATTTTCAGAATTATGGGAAATAGAGGGAATTCACTAAATATACCAAGGCTAATGTCTGAAAGTATAAGGAATTCCTTAAGTTACTGACCATTTCCTGAACTACTATTACTTTATAGTACATCTACCTTATAATCGTTCGACTTGGTACATACTGGAAAGTTGTGTAATGTGTTTCTGCATATGCATTGTCCTGGTGTATTTATATTGCCACAGTTATGTGTGTTGGGTTCAAGAGGTGCTGATATATATTTTTCATGTGGAAGTAAAACTGATACCTGAATTGTCTTGTTTATGTAAGTATAGTGTTGAAGGTTTGTTCTCTGTGGAAATAGCCATGAACACATTTTTACACATCGTGTTAAAAAATGCAGAACATCCTATTAACTTACAATTGTATGCCATAAAATGCTCAAGTTGAAAGTTTAGTTTCACAATGTCTACAGTTAGTATTCTATTGTTCGTGGGCATATACAGTTGACACTCATTACAACAACCCCACGTTATAGTGACCATTCCATTACACAGAGTGGTAAGATAAGTCCCAAATGTTTTCATAGAACAGCTATCTCACATACGTTTTACTTCCGATATAGTAACCCTCCCAATACAGTGCCGGTTTTTGATGGGATGGGTTGTTATAGTGTGTGTCGATTGTATATAGTAAAATTTCGCATATATATGGTCTATGTAATGACTTCCAAAATATTATAATTTTGGAATCTATGGGCTGTGCTTACAAAATTATCACATGCTCTAATTTTTTTTAAAACAAAGTTGTATATATGGCTTGTCTCTAAAAAAAAACCCCCACCATTTTTGAAATAGCTCTCCTGAGTGAACGTTAGTTCGTTTGCTAGTTAGTTTTGTGTAGAGAGAGATGTGTTCTGCAGAAGTAATATGAGTTTTAAAGAGAAACGGTTTGAAAAAGTAAACCATACAGATCTGCTGAATCTGATTCACACATTATCTGATTTTAGTATATAATAAACTTCTTGATATTATTTTTTTCTATTTTGATTATTCATAGATTATAATAAATGTATTTCCGTATCTGTATCACAGCTACGTGTGAAATTCTGATGGCATTAGTGTGTGTGTTTTTTTAAAGTTAAAAAGTGTAATTGTTTTTAATTATTTACATTAGTTTTCATTGAATTTGCAGAGATTCCTGGTCAATCTGGTGCAATGCCACAGTCTCATATCCCGAATCTAGGTATTTCTCCTAGTCAGCAGCGAATGCCACCTCCGAATATCACGATCCCTAACAATGCTGCACCCAGGGGATCAGAACTATTTTCACCACCTGGCTCACAAATTCCTAGTGCTCTTAGTTCTAACTTGAATATTGCTTTAAGCCAAAGTCAGTTCAACCAAACTCAAGCGCCAAGGAATGCAATGCCTAATGTTGGACTACCTTCTCAGTCGCAGCAGCAGCAACAACAACAGCAGCAGCAGCAGCAACAACATTTTAATAATTTGCCTAGTTCCATCACCAGCATGGTGAATGCATCTTTGGATGGATCGCCAGCGACACCCACTGGTGTTTCTATTTCTCAGTTCAATTCTCCCAATTTGCAACAGCAAAGCCATGCACAGATGAGTGATGCCTTCAAGAATCGACAATTGACTGTGAGTTATAAAAAATTCCTTTTTAAGGTTTATTTGTATTATATCGTTAGTATTAGTCTTGTCACATATCAGGAAAAGTAGTCTATGTTGTGGCATTCACCACACTTTTGGCTGCGAGTGCTTGTGATGCCCAGAAAATAGTGCAACAGCTCGATGATATATTGAAGCTATACTACAAGCTTTAAATTTATGATTTGAAAATGTAAGTGCAGCAAAAGATAAGCCACAAAATACTGTGAATAAAAAAAGAATAGTTCAGAGGAAATAGAAGTAACTTCTTACAAATGGAGTACCAGAATGTAACCATAATATAGCTTAGTGACACAATGGGGGCTACAACTAAGTGCTTTGCATGGCCCCTATTCTTCGTACACTTGAATACTTCCAAGAGGGTCATCTTCTATTCCTCTGAGAAAAACAGCCCATGAGAAAAGGTTATTTTTCGAAAGTTTCAATGGTGGGGAATTCTAGACCAAAAAAAATTGGTCGTTTAAAAGACATGGCTCTCTTTTACATATGTTTCACTCTAGCAGCAACCCTGATAGTCTGCAGACTTCAATTCAAAAATTTCAATATAGCTTGCAAGGTTTGAGAGGTTGAAAACCCTGTCCCCAGACCTGCCAACTCTCTGGATTTAAGCGGGAGACTGGATTTTTCATCCTTTTTCCTGCTACACTTTTCATTATTTTTGTACTTATCTCTGTGTACAAAAATTTTAAGATATGGAAGGTTTTGTTCGTGTTGATGTGTACTTTTGCATTTAGGTTTATTCCCTTCCATTCCATGATGGCACACATAACACAACATATATTCACAAGTAACATACCAGTAAGAAAAAATACTAATCTTTACATCATATTACTGGGCAAATCTAAAGAGTAGGTTCAGGGACGGTATGTATCCACAATCAAAACCTTATCTTATTGAGTTATAGTCTTTGTTATCAAAGTTAAAGAAACTTTTTCTGATCGTTTACCTGGAAGGCTCGGTTTTTGCTTTGGTTTGACATTTCATAAGTCTTCACGCCACCATCTGCTTTGAAAGCCTCCTAGGAAACAAATCTTTATTCACGGTATGGCTGAGGAAAAGGGTGTATTAGAACAAAATAGTCTAATTTTATCAGTGCTGAATGATATTTCAGACAATAAATCTGACTCCTAACGATGCAAACTCTGGCAATGAAAAATCATGATTTTCTGCTTTATCTACCTGAAAGAGAAAGTAGTGATTCCAGAAGTGACTGGTCTGAATCAGATAATACTGACGAAAAAGAAAGACAAAGATGTATTTTTTTGTTTAAATTGTATATTCATAAGTTAATTTGTAGTATGAAATTTTAACAGTGCCTTAGTTTTTCTTCTAATTTACAGTGGCATAATAGTATATTTAGTTGTTCACGCACACTATGGATAACATTAACCTTTTAACGGCCAATGTTCCCAATTGGGAACATGAGTTTTATTAATTAGAAAAAAATATTTTTCTAATCATGATAGCACTTGATTTTTTTTTTTTTTCTTGAATGCATGATTCCAAACTTAATTTACAAAACAAAAATTTCATTCATTTCAACACTTATAACCATGAATTTAATTTTTTTAAATTACCAATTTTTACGGAAGAATAAAATGTTAATTTTTTTGTTTTGATTTTAATGTTTCTATGGACATGGGCAAGTCCCGAAAACATACAAGAAAATTTTTTTTCATGAGTTTTATGGTTGATATTTCTAAACTAAAGGATCAGAAGAGGAAATAATATAGAAAAATTTAGAAAATCAATTCAAATCTTAATTCGGCCGGTAAAAGGTTAAGTGAATAAAAAAAGACTGATATATACATATAAAAATGTGTAAATCATCAGAATGGAGCAATTTATGATGTGATGTAAATGCAATGTTTATCTTTTTTTAATGGTAAATCTTGTCCACAGTTGTCCTCTAATTTTTCATATTTGTAGTTGGAAAGTCATTTTATGGACACCCTGTATACTTAAGAAAATGCAAATTTCTTCAAAATTAACCATGTGGAATAATGCTTATTTTTTATGGTAAAAATTTAGTGTGATTAAATATTGCACTAAAAAGAAGCAGCAGCAGTCAAAATGACTGCCAACAGCCTTTTATATATATATATAGATAACATATTCTGGCCATTCTAGTGTTAAAGGTCTCTTGTGCAGCATAATTCGCAAATTTGTTTCATTCATTAATATCTCCCCATATGTGAAGTCATTTTTAATTGTCTCCAGAGGTGATACTGTAATGACATCTGTCTGTAAAGATTATTTGATTATTTTTAGAATAGTTCAGCATGGGTTTCTTGAATTTTTCCCCCACAGATGCAGCAGCAACAACAACAACAACAACAGCAGCAGCAACAACAACAACAACAACAACAGGCTGCTCAATTGATTGGACAAACTTGCCAAGCACAGTTGATAGTCACCTCGAGCTTGACAAACTCACAGGTATGTAATTCTGTAGCAATTTCTTTAAAAATTTTCTAAGTTTCCTCTCCTTCTAAATCGTAGCATGTTGAAATCTCTGTTTTCAAAAGTTATCAATTGAACAGATGAAAAATTCAACCTATCCTTTCATGTACTACATACTTTATTCCAATTTGTTTTAAAATGGATTCATAATACATTTACTTTTTTTTTTGACTGATGTTTTTCTGCAGTTTTTGAACCTCTGTTAAGATATGTTTTAGTTGCTATGGGGGCATGTGCTAACATGATACAGCCCATTTCGAGCTGAATTTTCGTGCCCAATCATTATTAGAATTACTGTCATTCAAGCCTGATTAATTTATGACTGAAATGAGGTGGATACATCACATACAGTGTAAAATAAGAAACATGCTCAATTTCTCATCCTTTACCTTCTATTTCATCCAGTTTTAAAGTTTTTTTTATCTCATTACCTCACCCCGTATCAATTTTTATTTTATTTGGCTTCTTTGCTTTGTACAAAGCTTCTTAGTGTTTTGTAAAACTCATTTCTAAATTTTAGGCAGTATTTGAAATGATTTTAAAGAATTTTGCATAGAAAACTATGGGAAATCACATTTTTGCAAATAAATGTCATTTTGGAACAAATTATCTTTGTTAGCCAAGGTACTACAGTGTAAAATGCATTTATTTTTTGATAAGATTTTAAATTAATTTCCCCCCCCCCCCTTTTGCATTGGAGTCTCTCTTGAAAAAAAAACAAATATGAAAATCTAAATATTATTGTCCACAAGTGTTATCTATGTATATGAGAGTTAGATGGTGCTTCTGCCAAAACCTTTTTCTTTTTCTGTCACTCTGGAGAGAGAAACAATTTATCAGTCGCATTCGGTTTTTGTTCTGTTCATGTTGCTGCAAAGTTAATAGAAACACTATCAATATAAATGTATTTATCATGTAATTTTTTCTGTTTTGTGGATTAATTTTTTTTTAGATACAAATGTTGAATCAAGCAACATCACAGGTTCAACCTTCTCAGCAACCTTCTCAACTCCAGTCACAAGCCATTCAGCAACAGCAAGTGTCACAACAACAAGCACAACAGCAGCAGCAGCAGCAATCACAGCAACAAGCTCAGCTTAATCAGTTGCTGTCCAAATCTCAATCTGTCCTTTCACCACAGCAGGTTCCACCTCAGTCAGCTGCTTCACATAGCATTCCGCAATCGTCAACGCCCCAACCACAGTCACAGCAAACTCCAGTCCAGCAACCTCCTAGAGCAGCATCTGTACCGGGCACACGTCCTCAGACCCCATCAACCCCACAGTCACAAATGCAACAACAAAGTCAGGTTCAGTCACAGCAACCACCCCAGCTCCAGCAACAACAGCAAACTTTATTGCAACCATCTCAGCCTGTACTTAATGTGGAAGATAGCAATGATGAATTCAAACCTTTAGTGTCACAACTGTCGCAAGAAACATCAGTGTCTTCCGTTGGTCAAACTGATACACAGCGGTCAAACACTCCAGTTTCTTGTGCATCTGATCAGGGATCCGCTGCTGGTGGAGGTGGTGGCGGAGGAAAAGTATTCTCATTCAACTCACAAAAATCTGCTGAGAATATTTCGTCTGAATCAAAAATGGATATTGATATGGAAATAAAAAGTGAGCCTAAAAGTGAGAGTGATGGAAGCATAAAGGTTAAACAAGAACCAATGGACGAGAGCTGTTATTCTACTGAGCCATCTTCATCAATAAAAGAGGAACCTTCAACAATAAAAGAAGAACCATCTTCTGTACCATCTACTTCAAGTGATGGGACTGTAGACGTCAAACGAGAATCAAATGAAACGCCGCAGCCCATGCCGAAGTCAATGGCTCATAAAAAAGGTATTTCTCACATTTATTTTAGGATTTTTATTTTATTTTTCAGCGATAAAGCCTGTTTGATCAAAGCAAGTTGTTCGTTGGGTGGATTTCCGAAATCTATTTCTGTATACATTCAAATAGTTTGACAAATTATGCCTTTAAAAAAAATTTTTTTTTGATAAGTTTTAAGTTAAAATCGTAAGGGAATATTGATTGCCAGTAAATGAAATAAATTTTTCCCAAATCGAAAATGGTCAGGGAAAACAAAATATTTGGCAAAAGTAAGGGAAATGTGCAAATATTTAATAAAAGTCTGGAAAAGCTCTATGGAGGCAAGGTGGAAACAAACTCTAAAAACAAAAATTTAAAATTTGGAAGGTTTTCAAATTTCTTTCTTTTGAAGTTTCGGTCTGCGAAAAACAGGGAAATGATTAAACAGATTTTGTTTTGAGTCCTTTGTTATATAATATAAACATTTTGTAATGAAAAAGAAAAAACATCTTTTATGTTTAACTCAAAGTGTACTTTCAAGTAGTAATGATTTTCTACAATAATGTAGAACTTTCTATGTACATCATATTGTTGTGAATATGAAAGTGCTGATTTTTTTTCTAAATGTAAACATACTGTTGAAGTAGACATAAGTAACAACCATTGGCATCGCACAACAAGGTCGGTGATAGAAATATATATGTGTGTGTCTACAACAAATATGAATAGGGAAACCATAAATTAAAGAAATAAAATGACAAAATATTAGAAAACGAAAGAAGAAAAAAACTATGACAATAGAGTTCGTTAAAAATGAATAGGCTGCTGTGCTGTGTGCCATGTGAGCATTGTGCTGGACTCTCATAGTGAGGTATGCATCAATTTATTATATACTCCTAAAGTTTCCTAAAGAGTGAATAGCTTCTTAATTGTTTCCAACATATGAAAAAAAATATATTTCTCTTTAAAACATGCCAGTTGTGGTAGAATTCAAGACAACTATTTCATTCATTCACAACCCTGTTTATGGAAATGTGAAGAAATGGAGAAAGAGGAATTTCTGCAGCTTTTCATATTTTATTTAGCTCTGACAAGCATAATGTTTTGTATTGTCCATGTGCAAAGGAAGTAATTTTGATTTTGCTTCATTCGGTCTCCTTCAAATTTTGCATTTCGGGTCACAGATATATTCTAATATTATGTCCAGTAAGAGTATTTTATGTACAGTAGGATCTTATTCTCTAAGCCAGCGTTTCTCAACCTTTTTGAATCTCAGTCCTTTCTGGTCTATAATTTGTGCAGCGGAGCCCCCATATGCTTTTTTTTTTATTCATTGAAGTTACTGATTTATTTATATTTAAAATATTTATAATTTTTTTGTCAAATTTATTGTTTTTATTTTTTATTTTTCTCGAGCGACCACAGAGCCCCTGGAGAGTGCACATGGAGCTCCAAGGGCTCTGCGGAGCACGGGTTGAAAACCGCTGCTCTAAGCTAATGATGTATATGGACCTTGCAGAATTATGAAGCTAAATGAAATGAAGCTATAAATGGTGAAAATAACATTTACTGGTGTAAACTAACATTACACATTTGTTAAGGGAAAATTTGAAGTCATGAAGAAAGATAGTTAAGCACTACATCAGCATATAAACAAATTTTGAGAATTAAAGCAATGTTTTGTGCAAAAGTGCAACAAATATTTTGAAAGGGACAAACTTTTTTGTCATGAACTTTTATTTTAATAAGTTAGTTTTAATGTAATTTCCATTTTCAGTCTTCAAGCCAGATGAACTTCGTCAGGCATTGATGCCAACCTTAGAAAAGCTTTATCGTCAGGATCCGGAATCATTGCCTTTCCGCCAGCCTGTCGATCCTCAGCTGTTGCAGATTCCTGTGAGTGGCTTTTTATGTTTAGTAATTCAAAAATATTGATTACTAAACTGGTAAATACTGATTTTTTTACCTTTTTTATGATTTAGAGTATGATTTTATTTCATTATATATTTTTTTCTCAAATGTATAAATATATAAACATTGAGCTAAATCAAATAATCAGTCTTCCCTGAACTATGAGAGCTGAGGCAGTGTAACTAATTTAATAAATTCAAGAATAGTTTTGATTTAGTTAATCATCTTTCACTTTTAAATTCAGTTTTTCATAATCTTAGACAAAAACCTATGGGATGACCAAATGTAGTTGACCTATAGGATGTGCATGTAAATAAATGCATTATCATATTTATTCATTAAATTGTTTTGCATATTATTTGTTCTCAGCTCACTAACCAATATTTTCCCCCCAATTTGTGAAATTGAAATTGTACACTAATTTTGCTCATTTTTAATTACTTTCATATTTTGATTGAATAGAAATAGCTAACTAACCTACTGGTAGTTGCTTTATATAATCGCTATGCTTCCCTTCTCCCCTCCCTACATATTAATGTCAACTGCTACCTGGAATGATGAGAACATACAACATGAATTTGTATGTAATATTTTATTCCATGGTAATTTTTTTTGCTGATTTTTATGAATCCTTGGAAATGGTGCTGTTCATTCTATGCCAATTTTGAGAAACATTCTGTTCTTTTGTGAAAATATTTTTGTTTTTCATGTTAACTGTCGTATTCGTCATAAATACTTTAATGTTTAAATAGTGAGGGTTCTTATCTATCTCTCTCTTCCCATAAGCTTACTAGTAATAACTTGGTATCTTGATCAGTAAGCCCTAGGAATATTATTTGAAATCTGACCTCCTTTTTCAGATTACATTTTTGTTTAACATTTTCTCATGAGAATTGAATTTTCTAGTGATAAACAATATTGAGGGGAAAGTGGCTTGATTACTCGTAGCTTGTTTTGTGTGAAAAGTTCATTTATATGAATTTAAAATCCATTAAAATTCTAGTTCGTTTGTTGAAAATAATATACAATTTTTCTTCTGAGTTGTATGCATATTTGTACTGAAGTGTAAGGTTCTTATCTGAAAGAATTTACCAACTTTTCTGAATATTCTTATCCTTTTCATGTATAGATATGCTACTATATATCTTTGCTACATGTGAATCCTGTAAAAAAGAAATGAAAACATTGGGGGGTTCTTGCCGATGAACAGAATTTTTTGATTATTCAGTCTGAATGTAATTTTAGTTCAATCAAAATATCTTTCACATCGAAAAAAGAAAAAATACTCTAGCGAGGGTAACAAACAATACTGAACATTTTATGTACATGCTAAGCTTTCTGGTTCACCAATTATTTGAACATGCAAGAAGTCAGTCACCTTAAAACTTTCTAATAGACACATTACTATCTTTGGAACATTCAAAATTAACTTGAAAATTTTCCACGATCTTTATTTATTATAAATTACTGTCTATATTCAATTTTTTTTTTTTTTTTTTTTTTTTTTTTTTTTTTTTTGTGTTTGTGTGTTTTTATCCATTTTAGTATTGTCATGTGGTATCGCCTTTCAATGAATCGGCTTCCATTGTGCAAATTGTCCCAAACTCTTAGGTTTGACTTGATGGAATGTTGCAATCCTTTATTTTTGCACACCAATGCACTTCTTTTTCGAAAAACAAAAACTTGTTTATACATTCTGTAAAATGCATTGCTTGGGAAATATTTCTCTAAATGAATTTTCTGATAGCCATTGCTTCAGTTTGAGAGCTATTCTGTATTTTGTAGTGAGATGGATTATGCTGTTCAAGTCAGTTCTTGTTTGGCATTTTGTGAAGATTCGTTAAAATGTTGAGTTTAGACAACATACATATATATATAAATGGCTGCCAACCTCTACGTATTAGTAAAATATTCATGCTTTCTTTCACCAAACAGGGTAGTATTCCTTTTTTCACAATCATTCCAACCTTTTCTATTCTATGAACTAGTAAGAACTCTTTTTCGTTGCCTTTCTTAAATCCCTGCATGAACCAGCTACATCCTTAATCTGTGCCTGCAAATAATTTTTATTTCTTTTGAAAACAAGCATGCACTGTTCAAATAATACTTTATTTATGTGTATTTTTTTTAATGTATTTTTATTTGGGAGAATATGGGAAATGATTTTTCAAAGAGCAGATGAAAGATGACAATTTTTCAAATAGAACGGAAATTATTTAGTGTTCGGGAAATTCTGTTCTTTTCTTGGGATATACTTTGGAGTATGTTTTATTCTCAGATGGCATTGGATGAACAGTTCCATTTTTCCTCATGCTTTGTCTATTAGAGCTTCTGTTTAATAATCACACTTGTAATGCAAAAATTATGGTCTCTTATCCTCTAATAGACACACGGCCACAGAGAATCGAAAAGACAAGAAGCTATGGTAGGAATGGGCGTTTTTTGCCTTCCATATTTTTTTTTCACAATAAATTTTTATATCCCATATTAACTTGTCATTCAGGTTATGAAAGGCAATGCTTGTGATTTTAATTTTGTTTTTGTTGAAATTTTTTCAATTTGCTTTAATGTGCATCTTTTTTTCTATTCAATTTAGATGTGGTATTTAATTAAAATGCTGGTTTGTGTGTTCATTCATGATGGTTTTCCCCTCTTTTCTTGCTTTTCCATGCTTTGTGATTCTTCGATTTTTTTATTTTTTTTTTGTTACAACCACCCATTTACATCGTGGACATGGATAAATGAACACTATGATTTGAATGAAATATATTTTAAGCTCTAATGTTTCATCAATTGCAAAATGGAATTTTTTTAACCAAAAATATTTCATGTTTCAATACCAGAAAAACATGCAAAAATAAATTCTGGTAATCCCTAATCAGTGAATCACAAACTGAAATAGAATTTTCTATTCACACTGGCATTAGTGTTTTTGTGAATGCAAATCAAGTAGCAAAACACAAGTGTCGTATGTAAAGGACTGACTTGAGTGTGACCAGCTGAAGATGCCAGCAACTGTGGCAAAGTACATATACAATGCGTAGTAAAAGTGTTGATGCTGATAGGAATCAAAAATTGATTCTGTGAGTTGAATTGTTTGTTTGTGTAGGTATCGTAAGCTATGATTTTATGCTATGGTACAATTTAATGTAATTTTTCTCCTGAAGGAGTTGCTGACAGTTTTACCACCTAAAGAGGTGAGTCAAGAGATTGTCGATGGGTATAGCAAACCATAGCTATTAGCATATTGACATACCAGATACAGGGAGAGCATGAAGATAAACTGATTCCCACTCACTGTCGACTATACCGATTTCTGTAATTTCTCTCCACTGGTTTAGAGATAATATCCACGTATGACCATTTTGTGGTATGGCAAGACTCATTTAATGCAGGAGTATGTTAACACTCAAACCTCAAAGTTGGGAAAACAGAAGAATTTTTGTAGGAAAATTAACTTAACTGCTGTGTATTCATTGGAATCTAACCCTTATGTCTTCAGCATGTGAACATTCACATATACCACTATACAAGTCTGAAAAATGGGTACTTTTATCTGGATCTACTTTTCTACTTATGCATGTTGGGCGGAACAACAGACATTCTTTTCATCAGGTTTTGCTTTTCTTGACAATTATCAATAAGAATATGCAGCATTTCATCTTATTTCTGAAAGTGCAGTTATATAAATCTCTATTGTAACTTCGGGAACATGGAATGAATACTCGTTTTCTTCTTCACTGACCAGTTTTTTTATTCATTTTTTTCTCTCCTGCAGTTTTTTTTATATTCATTCCTGCTCTTGCATTTTCATTTTTTTTATGCTCTCCTGCAATTTTCTCTCCCGAGTCAAAAGGAAATTAAAAGAAATCAGATTGGTCTCACATGCATACAGCCCTCCTAATGTCTTCACTTGTAATTGACAATTATCATTCATTCTAATGAACATACCAACAAATGCAAAACTGAAGGTTCCACTTTTAAAATCATTTCACTATCAGATAGTAATTATACTTTAATATTGGCAATAAGATATACTTCAGCTTATAGTTATCCAAAACATTGATACACAATAAGGCAAATTCCATTGGACTCGTGAAAAAATGGATGTTGGTGATACTTCGGCTAATGCATTGTTAATATATGTGAACAGGATTTGGGGAAAACATGAAAACTATTATTGTCAGGCCATTATAAATCCATTAAAAATTCAATGGAAATTTACGACTAAGTTTCGAAAGCTTTCGTGATCAAAAAAATTTTTCTCATAAAATTGAGGTAAAGATGGTATTGTCTTTAACCGAATGAGACAAGAATAACGTTGACACTCGTAAAATTTTTGGTTTATTCCCCATCTTTTGTGTCTTAATAAGAATCTATTGTAAAATCTAATCCTGCTCATTATCAAACAATGTTCCAAATTATTGAAATCGTTAGATTACTAGAAGGAATTATAAAGTGCATAAAGTACAATTTACTGTGCACACTATTTGTAAAATAGGTGAAGCAAAAAATAAACTGGGGGTAATCCTTTACTTCTCAGGTATCTAGCCTGGTTTCATTGTTTTCCTAACACTTTTCATATTCTCATTCTCTTTGAAAAGGGCTTCAATTCTATCCCTGTTATTTCTTATGACCACTGCTTATAATATACAGCCAACGCCATATTCATAACTGACATGCTATTTTTCTAATGGTTGTGTATAATCTCATTTTTCTGAACTAGAGTTAATATTTATGTTCATCTTTGTAATGTGATGTGTTTCATTCACAGGAGAGCAAAACAAACAACAGAGAAAGAATTGTTTATAATAATGAATATATATATTGTTGAGAACATAAAGCACGGGTGTTTAAATACAAACTATAGCTCGTTAAATTTCTGGAATTTTAGAAAAGGACATTTTAAAATTTGGTTCAGGGGCGCATTCTTTCTTAGTTCCAAGAAGAGAAAAAGTACAGAAAAAACCCCTCCCAAACTTTCCCCCAACATCTACCATGATCGTGCGACCTTAAATAATAGTTTTACTGCTTTGAAGTACAAGTGAAGCATTTTACTGTACTATATTGATATATAACCCTGGAGGGGTGGCGGTCGTTTGAGAATAAGAGGAGATATATCTAGTCATACCTCTGAATGAGGGGCCATATACCAAATTTTCTGATTTTGGAGTTTTTTCCTCTTCTGTGTATTATGTACCTAAAATTAGTGCTTTTGTGGCCATCTACCAGCAGGTATTTAAAGACAGCGTCTATACAGTATAAATTGCTTTGTTCCTACAAGGTTGTGAATGCACATTTTTTTGAAAAATCTTGAAGGATTGGAACGGCTGTTGAAATTATAAAAAAATTTCTGAGACCATTCGGGGGAAGATTTAAAATTTGGGAATATCTACAGTTATGTCATCTAGCTGCTATGTGGTCGTCACTGTTTCCCATTGTGAAAATCAGGAGGGGGGGGGGGTGTACACAGAATCTGTTTTTGAAGGGGCACAATAATTTCTTCCACAAAAATTTTGTTTCGCTAACACTCAGAAATTTTTTTAAATTAACAGTAATAAGAATGTGTTTTTTTTCCCAGTACTTTAATTTTTGAACTTTTTGGGCTGGGGACATGGGTCTCATAGTTTTCTTGGATTCTGCCTTTTGAACCCGAGATTGTGCAGTAGTAATCGGCTAAATATGATTTTTTAATGTTTTCCAATTCTGAGTTGGCTATCCCTTTGTAAAGAAGTTTTTTTGCCACTATGGTCACACACAAAATACAACACAAATATATGTGCATTAAATTTGAAATCCACATAGAAATTTAGAGGATAGATGGCACCACCTACTGAACTCAAAGCACGCCAAATGCTGGACACACAAACAAGCAAGCACACTGCCAAGTTTTGCCAACTCAAATCTGACATAGCTCCCATTCAAGTGTGAAAATATGCGGCAGTTCAGAGAGAAAATGGTGGTAGTTCCCAGACTATCAGGAAGGGAAAAGAAAATTTCATCAAGAAATCGCTTTGCAAGGATTTATATAAATAGGGGAATTGGAAGATAAGTGACAGAGAATCATTTGCTTTAAATTTAATGAGAAGATATTATTGAAAGAGTTAAGATTTTTTTTTTCGAAATGAGTAATCAATCAGAAGAGAATTTATAGATCGATTGATTTATTAGTAGATATATACATGTGCTTACCTTAATTATATTTGTTTTCAATTTATTACACGTGTTAAATTCCATTCGTTAAAGTTTTCTCTACTATTAGACAATATTAGACAATGAAAGTAAAATAACCTGTTATAAGCTGGTGAATGAATTTTTTTTTAATGAATCTGTGATTGAACATGCTTTTAGAAATGAATTATTTGATTCACAGGGATACCCCAGTGAATTTTTTTTTTTGGGGGGGGGGGAAGAGACAGTGCTTTGATTATTTTCAAGAGACTCACTTTCACTTTAAAATAACCCAGATTTTGCTAATTTTACCTGGGTCTTGGGACCCAGATAAATTAGGATACAGCAGCATCTGTGTTGAACATAAAGTCGGTGTCCGCCCCCCCCCCCCCCCATATTCACTGGGGTTGCATTCCATGCTGGGGAAAACATTCCGTGGGTGACAGCAAATATGGGAAATCCGTGAATAACCGCAGCCATAGTTTTTGAGTTTTTGTCTTGTATATCTTGTTTATTGAACAGCATGAGAAGAGCGGGGTAACGCTGAGGTATAAGGGAATGTAAAAGAGGATGCAGCGATTGTTGGAGATGTTTTCTGAAAGAAACATGATTTCTGTTTACCATTTCTTCATATCATCAAGTATGTTGGAATATAATGATAAGGCTTTCTCTACCAATTTTTCTACAGGTGAAGAGTGTACCATAGAGGGATCTATGTCATTAAAACAATCTATTGCTGATTTGAATGTGCGAAGCCCTTCCACTATGTTACTCATGGTGAACTTGTCTTCTTCTACTTTATCTTGATCATCTTCATCTGGTACCACTTCAGTTTCAGGAACAGTAAACTGCATTCATTCCTCCTTGGTCAATGCCTCTGAATTGCTATTAATTAGCTGTTTGACTTCTACATCCATATCATTGAACCCTTCTCCACCCACCTGTTTCGCTAACTTGACAATGTCTTTTGGTCTCTTGAGTTGGCTCTGTAAAAATGGTTGTGTTCTTTAGCTTGCATTGTGGCCGAAGGTTAATGCAACCTGAGGTGACTGTTTCTCTCTTGGGAGCTGCCACGGCTCTAGTGATGACAGTAATATCATTAATGAGTCGTCCTAAACATGCACAACTTAAATTTTATAAACAAAACACATGACGACAATTTCTGAGTTGCAAAAAAAAATAATTTCCAAAAAGGGGGACCAGTGAATACAGGGGTGACTGTATTTCTTAGGAGAGAAAGTTGTGTTATACTTTGGTTCTCATCTTAAGCACAGAATAGAGTTTTGACGGCCCATTGAACTTGTGGACCAGACCTGAAGCTTGCATTCGTAGTGATAGAGATAGACCAGTATTTTACCACTGCGCCACTCATGCCAGTAGTATTTGGCTGTATGGATTTGTTAAAATCTGAATTGGGGCATGGTTAATGAAAAATCATCTTGGTCTGACAGCAACTGAAATGGTCTCACTAAAGAATAATGCTGATAGTACTTTTAACTGAGGCATTTGAGTATTAATCTTAATTTTTACACCATAAATGAACTAGATAGTTGATGTAAAGAGTTTGATGGAAGTCCTGGCCTGTTGATCCATGCCAGGATGTCGGTATCCAGGTTGTGAAGTGGGATAATTTGAGTAGAAAAATATAAAGAGTAGTTCTGAACCATTGTGGTTCTAATTTTTTCTTGGCGCAATTCCTACAATAAAAAAAGGCATTTCAATCAAAGATTTGCTTCAATTTTCTCATCTGCATCCATATAATTTTGGGCATACTGGATTGGCATATTTAGTAACATACCTCTGTTATTGATATGGGTAAAACAGTGGGTGGTTGGGGGATCTTTTGTATTCATGCTAGTTGTAGTTTTCATTATTTTAAAGTAAATGTAACAAATTTTGATGTATTTGTAACTTCAGGATTACTTTGACATAATCAAGAAGCCTATGGATCTGTCTACTATCAAGAGGAAATTGGACACTGGACAATATCAAGACCCGTGGCAATATGTGGATGATGTTTGGTTAATGTTTGATAATGCATGGGTATACAATAGGAAGACGTCTCGTGTGTACAGATACTGTTCTAAGGTTCATATCTTTTATTTTAGTTTTATTTTATGGTGTTTTTTAGTAATTTATGCTTCTTTTTTTTAGATTCAGTTTTCCTTTACATAAATCATTGAATATTCAATTTCAGTTGGCTGAAGTATTTGAGCAAGAGATAGATCCTGTGATGCAATCTCTGGGTTATTGCTGTGGTAGGAAATTTGTTTTTCAACCTCAGGTATTGTGCTGCTATGGTAAACAGTTATGCACCATACCCAGGGATGCCAAATACTGGAGTTATGAAAATAGGTAAAGTTCTGAAATTCATATTTAATTTGCCAATGTTCATGTAGTTGCATGTTTAACGGGCGTGATCATCTGTGGCTTGATTGTTTCTCTTGACTTATACTCTGATTTTTTTCACTTTTAGATATACTTACTGCCAGAAGTGCTTTTCTGAAATTCCTGGTGATACTGTCACTCTTGGTGATGATCCTACACAACCTCAAACGTATGTTTAATATATATATATATATATATATATACTCATCTGAATTAAGTATTCATATATTTTTTAGGTGACACAATATTTTGTGTTTGTAAATTAAGAAAAACCTGTGTTGTAACATAATTTTATTTTTATTTTTTTAGCACCATAAGAAAAGACCAGTTTGTTGAGATGAAAAATGACCACCTTGAAACCGAGCCGTAAGTTTTATATAAAATTTATGCATTTATTATTGATCCTTTTAACAAACCCCTAATTTATAAAACTGTTATGAGCTTGAATTTGCTGAAGAACAATTTGCTGAATTGGTAATTAAAAAAATAAATAAATGTATATATTGATACAAAGGTTTTTAACAGTGCTGATGTGAAGATGTATTTAAGAAAGAGGGAAAATTCAACTGCCTTTGTGGGGAATCGAACCCACATCCTTTCCTTTCCAGGTGAACGCCTAGACCACTAGACTACAAAGTACAAAAGCAACTAATATCTTTCCTTGGAGCTTGTGTCACTGAACGGGACCGTACATGGACAGTCAGACCTAACTCAGGCCAAATCTCACATATATAATAGTTGCTATAGTACACAGCTATATATCAATAGTTGCTATAACGTTTTATAAAATTATATATTTTTTAAACCGTTATGACTGATAAAGATTAAATTTACTAAAAAAAAAAATTGGCTAGCCTATATACAGGGTGTCCTGTAAATGCTAACTGCCCATCGTAGAGGTATAATTTCAATTTAGAAAATGCTTAAAAGGGGTTTGAATAATATTCTGCACACAAACTGGACATGTGATGTCACTAACAACAGAGAACAACTACGACGACAAAACTGAGAATAAAAATGCTCAGCACCAGCTGATGAACTCAACGCTTGCCTCAAATCATCAACACTGGCACAAAGTTAAAAAATTATCATTATCCACCAACATGCCAGTTTGACTGCAAAATGACTCAGCACTGCTATAATTTTCACATTAGTTGTTCAAACTTAGCAATGGGAGAATTCCCATGGACCCAAGCACTGGACTGATTACATTCTCAAATGGATTTTGCCAGTTGTTAAACTCAGTTCAAGAACTTGCAGACAGGCTTCCCAAACATTCAACAAAATCACCGAAACCATGAGTGGTTTTGTGAGAGAGCTATTCTGGCACCGAAAAATGACAGTGTGAACAAGATCAACGAAAAAAATCCTGAAAATTATTCCAGGAGACTCCACATCTTACAAATCGGTTAACTCTGTCACAGACACAGCGCAGGCAGTTCTGTATCCTGCAGAATTTCTGAACTCTTTGGATATTCCGGGTGTGCCACCACACAACTTGACCCTCAAAGTCGGAGCACCTACAATGCTTTTAAGAAATTTGGAGACACCTACACTCTGCGTGAAGAAATTGCACAATTACATGGTTGAAGCAACGATTCTAACTGGATGTGCCAAAGGAGAAGGCGTCTTTATTCCACATATCCCAATTATCACTGAAGAAATGCCATTCACTTTCATCGATTACAGTTCTCGAATCATTTAGCTTTTGCCATGACAATCAACAAAGCACAAGGCCAGTCGTTAGCAGTGGCAGGTATCAACATACTTGAGCTCTGTTTTTCACATGGACAGCTTTTCGTCGCGTGTTGGTAATCCCAAAAATTTGTACATCTACACACCAGATGGAAAAACAAAAATATTGTGTATCCACAAGCGACTGCCTGAAGTTTTAATTGAAATATTTAAAAAGTAAAAGTGATTTTTTCTTACTTGATGCAGAAATTTGTTTAAGAAATAATTAACAAGCTATACATATATAATTTTTTAAGGGGCGGGCAATGTCACCGGGTACCAGCTAATTTATATATATAAATAATTAGAGACATCCAAAGCCATATTAGTTATGCCCATCTTTTTCTCAGCCACTTCGTTGGGCATTTTGCCTGTTGTGGCCGTGTATTTATTAGAGTGGAATAAAATAGCTCTCATCAGAGGTGGGAACAGTTAAGAAAGTGGCTATACACATAACAAGCATTACACAGAAACAAACTTCTTAAACAAACGTAGCCAGCTTTCACTACGCGTACACACACATTCCAACATGTACCAATTCGTTTGAGGTTCTGCAGGGGAATATGGACGAGATGCATGTCTGGTGTAGTTAAGAAAGTGGCCACTGTGGTGGTCGAGTGGTCATAGTGACGGACTCGCATCGCGAGCTCCCGAGTTCGAACCCCACTGTCGCCACAGTGGTGGTCGGCTGAAGTTGGTTTTCTGTGGTTCCCAACTTCGAGATGCGAATGCAAGCCGATCTCCCCATTAAAAAGTCTCGCTGCAGAGAGCAACAGGCCTACAATGATAAAATCTTCAAACATTACACGGCACTCATAGTTTGAAAAATATGTGACAGATGGCAGCACTATACAAGCATTACACAGAAAGAAGCTTCAAGTTAGGTTTACAACACGGACACGCATATCCCAACATGACCAATTCATTAGAAGTTCCGCAGAGGTATATGGACGAGGTGCATGTATGGTTTAGTAGTAGTTAAGAAAGTGTTTATGCTCTTAAGTCATAGGCAGAGATAAACTTGGAAGGCTGGGGGGGGGAGCATGATGTCAATTCATATATACATTCGATCAGTCTACTCCACCTTTGATTCTGGGGGGCAATGACCCCCCCCCCCCCCCCCCCCAGTATCCGCCCGTTTATTAAGTAGTCAATATTTAGATGTCCACCTTGTAGATCACATCACAAAGTTTTCATATTTCAGTTTCATGGAGGAAAAATTACAACCTACAAAGTTGTAGAGCACATAAGTCAAGTTTATATATATATATTTTTCATTACTGAATGAATGAATGCCAGAACTTTGCCACTGGACTTATCCCGTTGCCGAGATCTCTTCCAGCCCAGCTTCGTGGCAGAGTCATATTTTTCATTACTGTTGTGTGGGCATGCTCGTGCACACAAAAATTCAAAATTTAAAAATTGGAAATGAGGTTTTCAATGATCATTCTGATATAGATTGCAAAAGTTATATGCAGTGAAAATCCTACATAACGATACCCTCTATTACAGTAATTGCGCATGTAACAGTATTACTCTCTGGTTCCAATGCACTTTCCATAGTGTAAATATCGTGATGCTATACATAATGAAAACTTTGTAACTATACACTTCTCCAGTCCTTTAAGTATCTCAGGAGTAGAAAATATGCTACAATTTTGCTAGGCTTCCTGGCTATTTGTTACATTTTGCTACAAAAATGCCAAAATTTTTCAATTCTGCATCTTGCACCAAAAACAAAAGTTTTCTTTTAGAGACTTTGAAGTTGCATCACAATAGGAGCTGACTTTTCGATAACATCATTTGTCTTTCCCGCAATTAGGTTTCTTGGGGCCACACAAATAGAATTAGCTTTAGGCCCTTCCCCAGGATTTGGTGCTCAGTCTTCTCACAACGTATAAAATAGGGTCAAACTATGCAAATTGCTGCTCATCCGCAGAACAATGGAAAAAGAAATTTTCAGTCACTTTTCCCAGCTATTTTTTAATGAAAAGAAGTTGACTCCTTTGATTTTTCCCTGATTGGCTATATTTGACAAAACATTCATGGATCCTTTAACAGAATGGAAAAGTTCACGAAGGAATGTATTACCACACTGGAAAAACAGCAATGAAGAATCTGTCTTCACCATCAGGAGTTGTGATGCATAAAGTTGTTGGTAAATTCAGGTTGTCTGCAGTCATGAAGTGATGAAATCCCAGAAAAGTAACGAAATGAAAAAAGGGTCACGAATACAGATTGAAAACAGTTGCACTCGGATTGAATTTTTTGTGAAAATAGGATCATTGTATTAAATTTCTAATAGCGTAATCATTATTCTATAGTTTAAATTAAAAATAACTTAATTCTATGGTTTAAATTACTATAGTATAAAAATTACTGTACTATAGTTTAAAAATTACAGAACTATAGTTTAAAAATTACAGAACTATTGTTTAAAAATTACAGAACTATAGTTTAAAAATTAGAGTTATAAATATTTCTCCTGTAGTGATTTTTTTTTTTTTTTAAATTAATGATTATCTAGCAAGTTTACAAGGTAAATCTAAATACTCATTTTCAAATTTTATTTTTAAAATCTGAAATAACATATGTTAAAATGTATCTATGTGTAAAGCTTTTTATTTGTTGATATTGCAGAGAATGTAAAAATATAAATATCAAGAAGTCTCAGTTTTATGATTTAAAAATTAAAAAATAAATTATTTCTTCTAGAAGAAATCTCTTCTGTATTTTGTGGCTTGGGAGGGGGCACCCCTGTACTTTTGAGATCAGATAATTTTTTTTTTGTAAGTATGTGTGAGTTACTTACCCCGACCTGGCGAATGTGATTCGCCATACGGGGGTTTGTAAGTATGTATATAAAAACTGTGTTTTATTTTCTGCCAAAATTTTGAGTGTAACAAAACTGATAAATTGTTGCCTATAAACACATTTCACATTTTTGCTGCTACAAAAATCAACTTTCCATTTTCCACCCCTGGTATCTTGATATAGGTGTTTTTTGCTGTATTCTAATATTGGGGTGGGGGGTGCATAACTTTTATTGTAGCTAAGGGGTTCTGCCTTTGCAGAACAGATTATCAAGACGAAGAATGAATCCATACAACATGTACACCAGTTGATGACTCGAAGCTAATCTTGCATATCTGGTCTGCAGGGTAAAATGTTTATACAAAGGTTTTTAACAACTGGCTGTTGTGAAGATGAAATTTTGGAAAGAGAAAATTCAACTGCCTTTGCAGGAAATTGAACCCACATCCTTTCATTTTCTGGATGAATGCCCTAGACCACTAGAATACAAAGGCAACGAATCTCTCAATTTTTTTTGGAGCTCGTGTGCACTGGTTCGATTCCTTGCAAAAGCAGTTGAATTTTCTAATCAGTGCACACGAGCTCCAAGGAAAGATTGAGAGATTTGTTGCCTCTGTATTGTAGTGGTCTAGGGCATTCACCCAGAAAGTGAAAGGATGTGGGTTTGATTCCCCGCAAAGGCAGTTGAATTTTCTGTTTCCAAAGTTTCATCTTTGCAACAGCTAGTTGTTAAAACCTTCGTATGGTAGCAGAGAGTGACGTCATCCTTGTATAAAATGGTTATGCACCTCAGATTTATATAGTGCAATTGTGAAGTATGAATGTTTTAAAGACAGTCATTAAGAATGTTCTCTTTCTCCTTCAGATTTGTGGAATGCAATGATTGCGGCAGGAAATTACATCAGATCTGTGTGTTACATTTCCAGCCTATTTGGCCAGAAGGGTGAGCATTGACGGACTGCATCTGTTTGTGTTTTGCCTTTCATTTCACTTTATTTTTAAATTGATTTTTGTATTTTTCCTAATTTTTTCATTAAAATTTCAGCTTCACTTGTGATAACTGTTTGAAAGCAAAAGGAAGAAAACGAAAAGAAAATAAATTCACTTCTAAGAGTAAGTAAAATCAAACTGTTTTATGGTTTTTTTAAATCCCATGTTTATGGGTATCCAATTCTTGTGTTTATTTTTTTATTTCTGTACTCTTTCTCATAACAGGATTTTAATTTTTTTTTCACGAAGCGAAATTGTAGTAGAATTCAAGTTGGGAAAAAAATTTCTAAGAAGCCAACATGGCTCTTTCTTTCTTTGTTATAAGTTCCATTCAAAAATACATATAAAATTTAAATTTGCTTGCTTTATTTTCTTATGAGTTATCTAAAACATGACTCTTTTTATGTTAAGAATTGGGCCAATGTTTCCAAGCTAGTTATTCGAACATTTCTTATTGATTTATAAAAATATTCTTTCATTTATATATTTTTTTCAGAACTGAAACAAATTAGTTCTTATGTTCAATGCTTAGCTATAAAGACTTTTTGATAAAAAAAATTTATACAGATATTTTGAAGTTTGTTGAGAGGAAATAAAAATGATTCAATCATAAATGGGAATGTTGCAGACTTTTAGTAATTCAAAATTTTAGTTTAATTTGTTAGTTGAAAAAATCAGAAGTTTTCTTGCTGGCCAAATTGAATTGGAAGGGTACTGTTAGAAATTAACTGTATAATGGATTATAATTTAAATTTCAATGTTTACAGTAATCATTGTGTAATGAATTTATAACTAAAACAGTGTAGCAGAATTATGCATATTTAGGAAAATATTTCAGTTGTAGGCTGTTAGGAAAACCTCCAGGGAGCAAGAAGACTATACAAATACACCACCACAACAGGCAAAATGCCCAGCGAGGTGGCTGAGAAAAAGATGCCCATAACAAATATGGATGTCATATATTTTAAAAATAAAGCAACGTAATTAGAAACGATATAAACAATATATACACGTGATAAAATATTTTACAATGCCCATAAAGAATACTTATGATTGTCTTATTCTAAGTATGAATAGCTTCTCGATTTACCCCAACATGTTTATCATACTTCTTTTTAAACGTGCCAATTGTGTTACAATTTACTACCTCCGGGGGTAAGCTATTCCATTTATTAACAACCCTATTAGAAAAAAATTATCTGTGACACCATAACCTTGCATTGTCCGTTACCAATCGATACTGGTGTCCCCTTGTAAAAACAGTCGATTGACGGTGTACTAAAAGTTCATGGTCCATTCTATCCATCTCATTGAAAATTTTGAACACTTGATCATATCTCCTCGACATCTGCTATGTATTAGATTACTTACTTTCACTTATGTTTCCATGAAACTTACTGGATGTAATAAAAAAAATGAGGCTAATTTGTTTTTTCTCTATCTATTTAGGACTACAACAGACGAAACTGGGAATATATATAGAAGGGCGTGTAAATAGTTTTTTGAAAAAGAAAGATTGTGGTGCTGGTGAGGTTACCATAAGGGTTGTATCAAGCTCGAATAAATATGTTGAAGTAAAACCAGGGATGAAAGCAAGGCAAGTTTATAATATATTCATAGTTGGTTACATGTAAATATTTGTTTAACATGTGGAGTTGAAACTTGAAAATATTTCAGATTACTTGAATCACGTTAATTGCCAATTATTGTCCAAAATATTGAGCATCAATACCACGTTGAACTTTAATTAAAAAAGAAAAGGTTTTCATAATATGTAAAGCCCATAAGTTCAGGCAAAATGCCATAAATGTCTTTTTTGGCTAAACTTGAATATTTTGAGAATTGAAAACTTGTAAAGTATTGCTGTTTTTAAAACTTTCTAACTCTCAGTATTAGTTATCATAAAAAAGCCCCCTTCCCTTAAAGACCTATTTAGATGCAAATGAGTGATATGAGATATTGGTGGCGCCATGCAGTAACTTCGCTTTGATGGATGGCATTAGACGTAAATGATTTTGTTTCAGATCAACAAAAGCGTGTATTAGTAAAAGGAAAAAAATAAATTTTTGTTTTTCACATGCCTAGCTCAGGCATTGAACTGTGTTGTATATGTATAGCTGACCAATGACTATCTCAAGAGGTCATGAATTGACGTCATGACTGACAAGGTGGGGTTGGGTCAGACAGGGCTTTCAACACCACCTATAGCAGAAAGCCTCTGCACGAAGCTCGTGAGGAATTTGTCCATTTTGCTTATAGTCATTGGATATACTGCAAAAAAAGGTAAAGATTTTGCTTACGTTGGACTGCTATACCCAATAGCTACAGATGAAATGTGCAACTTCAGTGACGTCAAAGCTTCATGCAAAGGCTTTATGGTGTAGGTGTTGGCTCTGGTCCCCATGTTTTGATTTTATTTTTGCATTATAAATGCACTGTAAGCCACCATGGCTATTTATTAAACATACATATTTTGTATTTGATTAAATTGACCAGAGTCGTCCTCAGGGGTGTGTGACAGATGCGACCATACAACACCCTGCACTTGAACAAGTCCCGCGTGTGTGTTAATATAAAAAGATAAATTGTTTTTACAAAAGTAGAACAAGATAGCCATGTTTCAACTACATAGAATTTACAAAGATTATTCATAATACAAAAAATTTCCAAGGATTATTCATAACTCAAAGGAGCCCCACAGATAATTTTTGGTAATGGAGGTAATGGAATTGGCCTAATCCTGAGGGTCTACTAACGTTTTATTTTGGACTTGAAATAAATTTAACTTGGATAATACTGCAGAGTTATAATTACAACAATAGACAAATTTGTGTAACCACTTATACTAGTTATAATACCTGGTGCTGGCCTGGTTTTCTTCAATGACGTGATTTTGATCACGTGATATCTCCCTTTTTCTTTGAGGGACATATAAACTGTGTCCATGTTAACCAATATGGTGACTTCCTGCGCGACTCATGAAATAAACAAACCTAGATTAAAGAAATGTAAAAATGAAAATATTTTTTCCCCTTTTCAAGAGATGCTAGGTATTTCGATTTCCCCTCCTGTTATCCATCTGCCTGTTTCAGCTGTGGAATTTATATGATGTACTTTATAGGCCCATAATTAATTTTAAAACAACCTAAACTATATGAATTTATGCAGTTCAATATTAAAAGACAATACAGAGACATTATAATTTTCGAGCTTGATAAGATGTAAATAAAAAATTGAAATCAATGTTATTGCCTGGATATCCAATTCAAAAGTAGGTCCTACTAATTACTTTGTATTTAGTTTTCTGAGCTTCTTATCTCTAAGCGAACTGAATATTTCAAAAATTGAGAATTCAGTACAATTTTTAAAATTATTAATGTTGCGTAAAACCTCACTAAATTTTCGCATTTCTACAGTAAAATCAGCATTTTTAACACTGATTTCTATGGGATCATCCTTTGCCTGACCCTCAAAGAGTGATGCTGATGTTGATTCTGATGTCTATTCAGAAAGCTTCATTACTGGGATGATTAAAAAAGTGGCAAATCATTATATAGGCATAAACTATTATACATACACTGGTAAAGAAGTGACAAACCATTGATCATCGTCTGAAACGCATTGCTAAGGAACCATGGTAACCAAAGTAAACATTCCGAAAGTGGTTGTTGAGGCCCAGGCACTATTGTTGCCCGACAATTTTTCTCCCATTCCAGCATTTGCCCTTCTCTGACGAACTTTTAAAGTAGCGTATCGTTCAAGTCGGGTCCCATTTGGTGACGATTGATCTAAAATTGTAGATTTTGTATAGAGAACATATATATACACACACACCAAATCAATTTTATATATATACAGGGCTCCCACTCGTCGTACTTTTCCTACTTTTCGATAAAATGGCCTACTTTCTAGTTTTTGTTCTACTTTTCCTAATTTTCTACCAAATTTTTTCGACAAAATTTGTGTAATTGATTTTAATTGAGCAGGAAATTATCGATATATTGCCAAATATTACAAATGTTGAAGAATACAATTAATGATTCTGCCAAAGCAGAAATTTGATCATTTTTAAGGTTATTTGGGGGGGGGGTGTATGTGGACCATTTGGTTAATTAATTTTTCATTTGCTTAGTTTGAGGGTTCAACAAGTATAGTAGTCATTAAAAACTTCTGTCTGGATAGAAAAATAATTTTGTATTTATTACTTCATGGTCTTGGACAGTAACTAACATTCATCATTCAAAATTGCGGTGCAAATAGGTGAAACAACAGTTTGCATTTCAAAGAAGTTGGATACATAGGCCTATTCTAAGTTTTGTGATTCTGATGCTACCCAATAGCATTCAGTGGTCTTCTGTATTTTTAAGGCATGAAGAGGCATAAACAATATTTACAATGCTCAGCAAAGAGCTAGAAATGGAAGTGCTCCATTTGTCAAGACTGGCACTGAACAGTAAAATGTGAACAAATCCCTTTAAAAAATTATGGACAACACAGTAAAACTATCTGATTCACCTTGCCTTATTTATATCGGATCTCGTAATCTGCAGATTTTGCACACTGGGCTTTTGAAAGTGGTCTCGAAGGAGCGTCATTCTTAAAAAACGTACATCATCAAAATTTGCTGTGCATTGTCGAAGAGAGTCAACAAGCTCTGCACTTTGGAACACTTCAAAAAAGAATGTAATATAATTATATGAGGAGAGACAGCTAAGAATTATCTGTGGTTGCTAGTACACTGTTTTGGCCAAAAATTGGTGTTGTAACCAAGTCATTTATCATTTTGCTTTGGCTTGAGTCAATCTTATAGGAAACTGAAATAGTGCTTTGAAAAAAAAAGTTAATTGAAAATTAATTTTTTTTTCCAAAAAGAATAATTTTTTTAGGGACTTTTTCCATTATGCTATGATTATGTTATCTAAGGGGGTTACCCTCCCCCATCCTACTTTTTAGTCCTGCGTTTTCCTACTTTTTCTCATTTTTTGAGTGGGAGCCCTGTATATAGTTTTTGGACCCATAATGCCTTTGTTTTTAGTTTTTTTCTTCCAAAAATTATAAATGTTTTTGTTTTTTTTAGTGTCTTTTTGCCTGCCTATTATGACTATTAGTGCCTAAACTTCCAGGCTCTACTGATATGTATGCAAAATTCTAGATTTGTGACTGGCTAATTGGGCGTTCTAAATGTTTTTTATAGACTAAAAAAAAAAACTTATTTTCTTATTTAATGTAGAAACTATTGTGCAATATAGGCTTACATCCAGTTAAACAATATTTTCATGTTGAAAAGCGTCAAGTATTCGTGACTTCAAGTATGCATGATGTTAAGAATGTGTGATTAGTTATTTTGTATCTACACATTTTATGCCTGTCATAGCATGCAGGAAAGTATTTATACTTTTTTGTTTCAAAGTTTGTTAATATAATGAGTATAATTACAAAGTAGTAATGTTTTCTTTCATGAATATTTAATAGGTATGTCGATACAGGACAGTGGCCGGAACAATTTCCTTATCGTGCCAAAGCTCTGTTTGCATTCGAAGAAATCGATGGTGTTGATACTTGTTTTTTTGGAATGCATGTTCAGGAATATGGATCAGACTGTACAATGCCCAATACGAGGCAAGTAACAAACTGATTTTTCACTGTTATTTCCCAAGTTGCGTACAAATTTGCTTTTACAAAATAGTATTATTTATAGTAGTTGTGAATGTTTTTACTAATTTCTTTTTCTTTTTCTAGGCGTGTTTATATTGCATACCTTGACAGTGTTCATTTTTTTCGCCCAAAGCAATACAGAACAGCAGTTTATCATGAAATACTGTTGGGATATTTAGACTATGCAAAACAGTTAGGGTATGTTGTAATTTTATGTGTTTTTCAATTTCAACATTTCATTTACAATTTCTTAACAATTCATAACATTTATATTTTTTCTATCATTAAAAATGAAAACAAATAATTATAGTCTGATAATTTTAAGCACCGATATTACTTGTCAAGACACTTTGGTGCTTATGTGACTCAATATTCGAGGGCAAGCGAAAGAGTAGCAAAAAAGAACCATCTATCTACATTTCTTCAGCTAGACCCATTAAGGAAATAAATATCATGAAACTGCTTGTGTGAATCAAATACCTTGCCTGTAAACAAATCAATTTATGATTAATTGTTTTTTGTGCTAAAGGGATGCTGCATTTGAACGATGATCACAAAAAAAACCATGACAAACTTGCATTTGATCTTCATTTCTCAATGCTACACACAGAAATAAACAATAAACTTGACAAGCAATAAAAACAGGTTTGAAGACAGAAAAAATGGATTTTGGAGTTGTATTACAAAAACAATATGGGCAGTTAGGAATTGAATAAATTAATTTTCATTTGACTAATTTATGCCAGATTATTAATTAGCTTCAGTATAATTTAGTTGCAATTTACTAAATCCAAAATTCATTGACACACAAAAAAAATTGTAGAAATTTTGTAGCATTTATTAAGTCATGAACAAAAAAAAAAAAAAAATGTTCGAAACAGGCTACGTGAGTCAAATCCTACGTTTTATGTGTGCAACAAAATTTTGCATGAAGAGTTCTTGTTAAATATGAGATATTGAAGAATTTCTGTGATTTCTTTTAGGAATCAGTTTTGTTTTTTATATTAGTTATACTTATGTTTTTCAAGGTATACTATGGCTCACATTTGGGCTTGCCCGCCTAGTGAGGGTGACGACTATATCTTCCACTGCCATCCGGTTGAACAAAAGATACCCAAGCCAAAGAGACTTCAGGAATGGTATAAGAAGATGCTTGATAAGGGGATCATGGACAGAATTGTTTTAGATTATAAGGTTTGTAAACGTCTCATGCTAGACATCATTGATTTTTTTTTTTTTTTTTTTGATAAATCCAGCAATATCATATGTCATATGATATTATGTAAGTAACTTGTTTTCTCTTCATATGTGTAGGATATTCTCAAGCAAGCAACTGAAGACAATCTGAAAAGTGCTTCTGAACTGCCATATTTTGAAGGTGATTTCTGGCCTAATGTTCTGGAAGAGAGCATTAAAGAATTGGACCAAGAGGAAGAAGAAAAAAGAAAGGCAGAAGCATCTGCCGCTGCTGCGGCTGCTGCAGCCGCCGCAGCAGCTGCAGCTGCAGTTTCTGATGCAAATGGTGATTGTGAGGACAGTTTAGATGTGAGTTTTGAATTATAATGTAAACAAATTTTTTGTTTATGTGTGACCATAAAAGTCTTAAAAATAATGAACATAAACATCTTAAAAATAATGAACTTTTTTTGGTTTTGAAATTGGTGTCAAAACTATGAAAACAATAGAAGTCTTATATAATGGCTATGGCTCATAATGAGAATCTTATTACAAGTCATTTTTGATTTGCTATCAACAAGCCGATGTTATAGATACAATTACAATGGCAATTGCAATTATAAATAATTATAAATAATTGCAAACTTATTTTTTACATTATAATAAAAAAATTCTAAAAATGCTAGTTTCTCTTGTCCTCTCAGGATTTATGCTAGTGTTCAATATGAAGAATGGATAACAACAAACAAAGGGTGGACTCGAAAGTGTAATTCTTTCATTCTTCCCACTCTTTGCTGTTCATATTTGTCCCCAATTTACAAACAGGGCATCTGATACAAACTAATCTTTTTATATAACTAGAAATCTCAAAAACATTGTGTTTCTCCTTCGACAATTCAACTCCATAATCGTGTAGCAGCTAAATGAGTTGGTCGAATCCTCTGTGAACACACAAATTCCCATGCACCGGTTCGTGGACTAGCAGTTCAAGAGCACTGATTCGGATTACTCAGAGTTTGTACAGTCCTTGCAAAAAAAAAATCATTTTTCAAGTCTTTTAGGTCTTTAAGAAATCATTGCAGGCCTTGAAAAAATAATTTTCAAGTGCTTATAATTGCTTGAATGTTTTTTTGTGAATTTCTTCCATCAATATTTGTCCCCCACTAACTAAATTTTCAGTAAACCTTGTTCTGTTGAAGTGCAAATAAGTTGAGCAAAAACTATGAGCTACGAGACAATGTTCAAAACCTGAGGTACTTGTGTGCTTAAAAACTGGCAGCAAAACACTGTGCTGAAGAAATTGCTTGAAAATATTTTGAATTATTGATTAAATGAATGTCAGTTGCGTATATATAGGCTCTAGGCTGGCCATATTTTCTCTATAAAAATATGGGAAAATTGCTAATTGTCACCAAAAATTTTGCCAGAAGGTAAGCAAAGTTGTTAATTATTGCTAAAATTGTCAAAAAATCGCCAAAGGCAGAAAATAAAGTACCATTGCATTGGAGCGGTAGATTTAAATTAATTCTGTTGGGGAAATGTTGGCATATCGCATATAGGAGATAAATGTTCATATTTAAAGTGTCATAATTATTATAAAAAGTATAGGGTTGGGAAAATAATTTTAATATAGAAAAATTCAAATGGGCTTCGTGAAAATTGCAGCAAATAATGGGGCATTTTTATGAAGTCGGGATGGCCAAAATTACATGAAAATATAGAAATGTCACAAGAAATATGGGTCATGTGGTCACGAAACATATATGATTAAATGCTTTCTGATTTTTTTTTATTGAAGGCAAATTTCAATACTGTTCCAAACATAAAATGATTTGTGCTTGAATGTGATTTGTATACTAAGTTACAATAGTTATTTATTTTCTTGTATAGCAAGACCTTATGTTGACCTTTAATATTATCTACAAGTTGAAATTATATATCTTTAATAAATTGACATATCAAACTCAATTAAAAATTAGTAAATGTTAAATTAATATAAGTTCCATTTTTTTGAAGAAATCACAATTATTATCAACCACAATATGAATTTCCTTGAATTTTTAAAGTTTGCCTGGAAAAATATGTGAAAGTCTTTGAATTTTTTTTATACTTTCAAAGAGTATGAACCATGTTATTTGAAATTATAAAACAACATACACAAATGTGTTACACATTAAAAATTCATTTTTAAAGATATGATGCTTCAAAATAAAATCGTATGGAATAAAGTGAAAGAATGAGAAAACCATTTTTCAGGGTAAGAAAAAGGGGCAGAAAAGTGGACGCAATAAAAAGTCTAACAAAAGCAAGAATAATCAAAGAAAGAACAATAAGAAATCCAACGTTCCAAATACCGGTAATGATCTATCTGCAAAGATTTACTCCACTATGGAAAAGCATAAAGAAGTAAGTTTTTACCATATTTTGAAAATTATTTTCTGTTTAATAAAATTGTTAGCATTTTTTTTTTAATTTAGCATAATGTTCTATAATGGCATATTGTTCATGACTAGAGAACAATTTTTGTTCATCAATACATTTATGGTTTTTATTTTTGTGAAATACAGTAGGATGTGTTTAATGTTGTCATAATCGCTAAGTGCTGATTCCCTGTTGTACATAAAAATAGAATTTGGTAAAGGCGTAAAAAGCAAAATATTGCAGTGTTATACGTAGAATCTTTCACAAACATTATTGGTTGTTGATCTCGTTCCTGTTTTTTTGAAAAGGTATGCAATTTGTAAATTTGTTTTATATTGAAGCTTGACTATTAGCGCATTAAATATGAAATTTCAAATGTATAGTTATTTGAAGCAGCAAGCATGAAAAATTTCAAATATTCATGTTTAACACTCGTTGGTTTATAAAAGTTAGGGTGATGCTCTCAAAACTTAAGTTTCATAAACAATAGAAATAAATAATAATGCATATATTTTGTGTGCATCTCTATAAAATGAAAACCTCTCTGGAACGTAAAGTAATTTCAGTCTCTTCACCTTCCGTTTTATACAAGTTTCACTGTATTCTCATTCAATAATTTAATATGATTAAACTAGAGTAAATTATCTTTTCGAATTTCTTCACCTCCTGTTTTTTAACATGTTTTAGTAATACAATATTGGTAAATAGTACTGTTATTTTAATAAATCTTTTTTTCCCCATTCTGAAATTGAAATTTCTGTAAGTCAAACTAACAATAACTCGAAGTTCTTTGTCTGCCTGTGCACTTTTGACTTATCAAGATTTGGCTGTATTTGGTTCCTTTAACCAGCCATCTGGCCAATTGATTTCTCCATTTCCACCCCCCCCCCTTTTTTAAAATTTAATTTGACTTAAGAATGAAGTAGTTCTACCTAATAAATATTGAGAAAAATTCTATTTCATTAGACATTTATGCAAGAAAAAAGCTGGTCAATCAGGCATTCAAATTTTTTTTTTTGGGATAGTGAATTTAATAAGCAAACCTGACATCTGGCCACCATTGGCATAGTAACAGCAGGGTTTGTACGGTGCTTAAAAACTCCTTAAAAAGTTATTAATTTTCATATCTTTTTAAGGCCCTTTAAAATCCTTCCAGCTGTTTCTAAAAAACAGTCAACTTTTCCCCCACCCTGGAATATTTCCTTCTAAAGCTGATGAACGGTTGATGATGAGTAGTAGTACTTGATGCTGAAAGAAAGTCCCTGGAAAAAGAAAACAAGGCATGTTTGGGGGGGATTTCTTTTTAGGGATTTCAAGGCCACCCTGTAGTGGGTGAGAACAGCTCTGCTGACGACGAGGCAGCTGATTGGTTGAACTACAGTGGCCACACCCGCTTCTGATATGCTGAAAGAAACTGGAAAAGAAAATTGTTGTGCTTTTGAAAAAATTGACAATGAAATTGAAATAAAAAAGTTGGCTAAGTTCCTAACCTGCCAGAAAATGATGCTACTACCAGTGGTGGGAACGCTGCTTCAAAATTAACATCTTGTTCCTATGGTGTATTTTCGTATTTTTCTTCGTCGAATAGCACATTTTCATTTTTTTGTGTACCTGGAAACTCCTCGAAATACTTTTATACCTGCCTTGTATGTACCTTTTTCGGGATTACACTATGAAGGTTTGATAAAATCCCTTTTATAAAACTTGAAAAATCCTACCAATAAAGTTCATAGGTTAGATTTGTGCAAATGCAACTGATAATCTTATCGGTTAATTATTATTAATTATAATTAGAGTAATTTCACTTTTCAAAATTTTAAGGGAAGGTATTTAACAAAATTGTATTGATATTAATTTTTTAAGCAGTATTTTATGAAAAGCAAAAAATTATGCAAAATTTGAAAGAGTATTTTTAGTCCTCTACAAAATTTGGAGGATTGAAATTGAATTTAGATATGTATTGGATTTTCCTGTCAAGTTCCCGCTCTCGATTTTGTCCCTGAAAATCGGATTATAGTAACCGCAGCAGCTCCTTATCCAAGTTATCGTCCCCTCATCAGGCTTTTCTTGAAAACTTGATCATATCCTTGATTGTGCAGCTGAAGATGGTTTACTCTAGTCCAGTGTTTCTCAACAGCCTACCGCGGTTTCCATTGTCAAAAAAAAGAAAAGTCTGCTCTGCAAGCAGCAGAAATTACTATGGTTGATAAAAAGTTTTTTCGGGTTCGAAGACCGTCGTCCGTTTGAGTTGGTTCTCAACGTTTCCCCAACACTAGTGGTTGGCATCATCAGGAGAATAGATAAACTGGATCAAAGTCAAGTTTTCCGGAGTCTCAGGTTGTATTTATGCACATATGTGGCTTGAAATACAATATTTTTTTGCAATTGGCCAGTTGATTCTATGGCAAAACAATAGTGTAGTTCATGCCACTTATGTGCATAAATACAACCTGAGACTCCGGAAAACTTGACTTTGATCCAGTTTATCTATTCCCCCGATGATGCCAACCACTAGTGTTGGGGAAACGTTGAGAACTAACTCAAACGGTCGACGGTCTTCGAACCCGAAAAAACAGTTTTTATCAAATGATGGCCGCGAAAACCTTCATCAACTGTTTACTATGGTTGATCGTCATTGCGTCAAATCCTGATGTTTCGTGAGAAAAAAATTCATTTCATGAATAAAAGAGCTAGTCCGCCGAATTATGAGTGTTAATTTGTAAATTTTGCCAAATAACGAGTGTTAAATAAGCAAATAATGAGTGCTAAATCGCCAAACATCATGTTGAATGTCCTGAAATTTGCTCCCATTTTGCAACAATTTCTTTCTGAGTATAACTGAAAAACAAGAAGGAAAATTGAAAACTTAAATTTTATAGAATTTGTGTATGTGTTTATCCACTTTGAGCAAGAGGTGAATAAAGAGTTGCTTCAAATATAAATAATTTTATAATAAAAATCTTTGTCAGCTGTGGTTTTTTTATTTTGAATAATTGGAGGGGGAATGATATCACTATCATATAGAATTTTTATATAATTTATGTGAGGCTGTTACGAGTTATATTTTTCACTGAAACTTGAAGGTTTTAGAGCACTTTGGTGACAACAGGAAAAGTATTGATTATCTGTATGTGGGGATTGATTATACACTTGTAAACAAAATTTCACTTTTTTCGTGTTTCTTTGATCAAATAAGATCATTCTTATAGTATTATCCTCACTGATTCCGAATCTGCTGTCAGAATTTTTCTGTCAGGCATAGTTTTTGAGTAACATGCTTTTAAAAGTTTAAAGAACATATTTTTTTCGCATTTGCTTATAACTTCAAATGTCTTAAATTCTAATATTAATGGCTGTTCAAAAGGTATTTTTACATGATTTTCTTCTGTATTCTTCAGCAGGAATATCTTTTTTAAACTCTATAATGCCCAGATCGCCCGAAGTCGGCCGAGTAGGTTAATGCCCATAACCGCCTCAAGTCGGCCCAGCTAGGGGGTATGGGTATGTTTTGGTGGGCTTTTGTCACCTACGGGGAAGGAGATGAAAGCTCTTGTCAGAGGCGGGAACGGAAAAGACAACTACAACGCCCTATCAATGGGATTTTAAAAGCTGATGTACTAGAAGGTTCCTTGAGAATGGACTAAGGGTACTCAATGCATTTTCAAAAGAGATAATACTGTGAGGAAAGGGGTGTTTTCAGTATAGACAAATTATCTCCCGAAAATCCATTGAAATGAAAGGGTGAACGTCAATGCAAAGGATGGCATGAATAGAAACTCGTGGAGAAAGGGTGGGGAGAAGGAAAGTGGCCAAAATTTGGACGAGTCCACTTCAAACACAAAAAACTTGGTATTTTCACGACCCTCCCAGGTTTTTTATCTGGGCATTAAAAAGTTAATGTCCAAAAGTAATCGTCCAGCATGTTTGGGCTCCACTTGCCTTGATAATGAGATTGCATGATGGATATGTCCTGGTGGAATCGCTCGCTGTGCTCATCGCTGACATCACCTAGATTTTCTTTTTATAGGGAAAAAATCCAAATGTGAATGAAGAAAATGTATCTTCAGTGACATATTGCAACCAAGAGCTTTATATAGTTCTGAAGTAATTCCTCCACAAGGTCCTTATATTTGTCCGTCTTGTTATTTCCAAGAAAATTCTGAACTACTTTCTTGAATGACTCCCATGCTGGTGTTTCTTGCTTATTTAGGGTGGCATCGAACTCAGGATTGTTCATTAATTCTCGAATTCGAGGGCCAACGAATATGCCTTCCTTGATTTTAGCGCCACTGACCCGTGGAAATTTGTTTTTTTAGAAAGCTAAAACTGTCGCCATTTCAAAATTCCTTCCTTTACAACATTTTCCATCAATCTCAGTTTAAGGAGTAGAGGTGGCAGGTAGTTTTCTGGGGATTCACCAGGGGCTGACTGACGACATTTTTGGTTCTCAAAAAGTGCTGTCTTCTTGGTGGCCATTGTTTTTTTACATAATGGTTTTTTCTGTCTCTGCTGTCCCACAAGCACAAGAAACAGCAAAATTTGGTATATCCTAGTTGAAGACCGAGTACAAGGGCAATAACTTTCAAATCTCTGCAAAGTTGCCAGGCATATCTTTCATACTGAACCATCCGTAATAAAACTTTCATGTTTTCATATGTCTCCTTCACGTAAGCCCTGTAAGCGATGGGAATGGAGGGGTTTTCTTTACCATTGTGCAAAAGTACTGCTTTCAAGCTGGTTTTAGAGGAATCTATGAATAACCTCCACTCTAGGGGATTATACTGATGCCCCAATGCAACGTACAGAGCATCCACATCATTGCACTCGACTGTCATCTTCCTTCGAAAAAAGGTGCTCAAATTGCTTTGGTCGAGGAGCAAAGCTTGGACAGTTTGGTCAGGAATTCCCTAGAAAGGGTGAAAGGGACTCGTAATTCCCTTGTCCCCATGGCTAGCACATGATCAGAGGTATCTCAAGAGAATCTTGATGTACTATTCCATAATATTTAGTCAGATGAGGCAAGTTTTAATATTCATAATACCCATTATTAGGCTAAAAATGTTGATCTATGTATAGAGACAATATACTGACAAATTTTTTTTTTTTTTAAATATTTTTGGCCGTATAAATTATATATACAGACCTGCCAACTCTCCCGATTTAGGCGGGAGACTCCGGATTTTTCATCCTTCCTCCCGCTCTACGGATTTGTTAAAATTTCTCCGGATTTTGGCAGAAAATTAGATTTCACGTTGTCATGGCGTCAATAATTACCGTCGTCATTAGGGAAAACACCCGTAGAGAACAGCTGTAGTAATTTTCATCGAGCAGCCGTAAAAAAAGTCTTTGTGACCGCATTTAAGCAACTGGCAAAGATACGACTTTGTTTTCGTAGCATTTATCGGCAATCATTTATCAGGGGCATGACCTTCGTTGCCGAAATTCCTGTATAATCGTTATTGTATTCCATTAACAGCCGCGCTGTAAACACGTTTTTTCGTCCGCAGCTTTGTAATTTGAATTTTTTAAATAGTTTCTTCCGATTAAACATCTTTAAAAAGAAAATATAAAACTTTAAGCTATATACAGTTAAATATAAAGCTTTTAAGAATTCATATACCCAAGATTGTCAATCACTGATAGCATCCACGAAAGGAAACACATTCTTTATTAACAGTATGTAGATGTGATTTCTCTATTCTGCATGGAAAGACTGGCAGAGAATTATATTCTTCTCAGGGGCAATGCAGAATGTGCCTTGGGGGAGGGAAGAATGCAACTTTTTCTTAATTTATTAAAAAATAATAATTCGAAAAAAAATTTTATGAATTTTTTTTTGATCTAGTCTATGAGTGTCGAGGGGTGGGTGTCCGGAGATTCTCCCCCCCCCCCCCCCGGGAGAATCTCCGGATTTCTCGATTTCAAAAGTTGGCACGTCTGTATATATATATGCACAAAAAGTTGTAAACGTAAAACGTAAAGCACGTAAAATTCCAAAATCCCCAAATAGGGATCGTGGCAGCTAATGGATTAAGGCTGGTTCGGCTAACCCATAACAATGGAAAATGCAATTGCGGAAAACTGGTGCCTTATGGACGATTATGGGGATCCATGATGTTCTTAAGTCAGCCACCTCGTTGGGCAATTTACCTGTTGTGGCATTGCATTTGTATTGTATTCTGATGACGGATTCAGAATCATCATAGAAAAATACATAAGAAACAGTATTCAGCGTCCAAGAAACAAAAACCTTGTTTACCAGTGTTATTTTATGAATTCTTATGATGCTGGGTAACAAATCAAAAGTTGTAATTTCTGAACCATTTCTATGTCTATATTTTTGAGAAGAGGGAAAATTCATTTGGCATATTAATAAATTTGCCTGTGCCCTGCCTTTTTTATATATATATATATATATATAAAAGGCAGGGCACATATATATATATATATATATATATTGCTGTAGAACTTGTAAGTCTGCCTGCCATGACTCCTTGAAAACTCCTTAATTTTGGTTTAAGAAATTTTGTATGAACACTGAACTGTAAAAAGCAGGTTTCCGCCCTGTGAGGCAAATGACCTGTATAATTCAGTTAGTCGATTTTTCTTGCCATGAGGCTGATGCCAGCAAGCAGCTCTTTTCTGGTTTTTTTCCTTGTTTTTCCCACCTCTAATATGTTTATCTTGGTGTTAATTGTTCAAATAAATTGTTTTTATGAATGCTAAGTCTTTGTTCGGGGACATCTTGGCTATAATATCAAATTTTAAATCAAGGGCCATGTTTCTTCCCATGGGACACTTGTCAATAATTTCATGTAAAGAAACTGTAAGCAAATCAAAATTGATATTTTTTTCCCTCTGTTTCAAAGCTTGAATATGATTTTTTTTAATAATTTTGATGTAATTATATACAAATTGACATGTTTACATTTGTAATTTTTTTTGACGGAAGTTTCCTTTATGCATGTTTTTAAGATAAGGTAATTTTTTAGACTAATTTTTTTTTAGTTATGGTTATGAGTTTGTGAGACTAGGAAAGGTGCTCGCTCTCATGATAGAAATTTCCATACTAAATTTTATTTTACATGTGTAATAAATATAATGTGTCGAGTTTTTTTTTAAATATTTTATTTATCAAATTTTCCTAATCAGAATGCTGCTTTGTTTCAGTGTGCATTTTTTTTTTTTTACTTAATGTCAATATCTTTCCAGGTGTTCTTTGTGATCAGACTTCACTCACAGCAGGCTGCTGTCAACTTGCCAGAGATCCAAGATCCAGATCCGTTCATCAGTTGTGATATGATGGATGGACGTGATGCTTTCCTAACTCTTGCTCGTGAAAAACACTACGAGTTCTCTTCGTTGCGCCGGACCAAATATTCCACAATGGCAATGCTCTACGAACTCCACAATCAAAATCAGGATCGGTTCGTTTATACCTGCAATAATTGCAAGAAGAATGTGGAAAACATCTGCTACCATTGTACTGTCTGTGATGTGAGTAGGAACTTTTCACATGTGTGCATACACCAGGGTTTAAGCTAAATAAAAAAATTCCTGTAGCAAAAAATTTAAAATAGGAAAAAAAAAAGCTTTAGCAAAATGCCAATGATTGAGGGATGGATGTCTACTCGTTTCGCGTACCTTCTGTACGCATTCTTGCGAAAATGGTTATTTCTTTTGCATTACAAGATTTTCTTCCAGATTTTGCAAAAAAATAAGACTGGCTTCAACCGTGGCATACATGTATATGCTACATTTCATTTTGCCAGGGAGATGTCTTGTCAAATTTTAAAAGTCATCTTTCCCCTAAAATTTACCTCAGACAACTGCTCTCCCCCCCCCCCTCCCAGCACTAGCCATATTTCATGCACCTGATATTCATTATGTGATGTGTAAATTTTTTTTCTTTTCATTGTGATATTTTCTAGGATTTTGATTTATGTGTGAGTTGCCATGAGTCAGAAGGTCATCCCCATAGGATGGAGAAACTTGGTTTCGATATCGAGGACAATTCAGCAACTAGTGACCAAAAACAGACCAATCCACAAGAAGCAAGGCGGCTGTCCATTCAGCGCTGTATACAGTCACTTGTCCATGCCTGTCAGTGCAGAGATGCCAACTGCCGCTTAACTAGTTGTCAGAAGATGAAACGAGTTAAGCAACACGCAAAGAGCTGTAAAAGGAAAACTAACGGTGGCTGTCCCATATGCAGGCAACTCATTGCTTTGTGTTGCTGCCATGCGAAACACTGTCAAGTTAGTAACTATTTGGTCATTTTGTCCCACATAAAAATTACACGTATTATTGAATTCCTAATTTCACTTCACTGGAATTACTCGATGAAACCCTAAAATTTTATTTTATTAATAGTCAGATAATCATCAGTTGCTTCCCCACCCGATGGCGAGAGATTTAATTCACGAGAATCATTTCCATGTAGGCTTGAATCCACATTGGATGCAGCCCAACCAAAAGAACAAGCAAGTTTTCAAAGCGGGTTTAGTACAGTGGATCACATCCAAACAGTCAGGGAATTCAGGGAGACACAAGGAATACAAATTACCATTGTGTTTGATCTTCATTGATTTTGAGAATTCATTTGACTTTGTCTTCACATCTGCTGTTAAAGCTCTAGATGAAATTGGGATAGAGAAGACTTTTTTTTGCATCTCAATATCATCAAGAAAACAGGGCTCTTACTTTTTTATTTTTTATTGCAAATGTAGATTGCAATTAATGATTGTGTCAAAGCAGAAATTGTAGCGTTTTCAAGGTTATTTAGGGGGGGGGGGTATGTGGACCATTTGATTTATTAATTTTGCTTAGTTTGAGGGTTCTACAAGTAGAGTAGTCATTAAAAACTTCTGTCTGGATGGAAAAAATAATTTTGTATTTACTACTTCATGGGGTTAGAACCGTAACTAACATTCATCATTCAAAATTATAGGCCGCAGACTGGACTGTGGAAGACTCTAAAAAAGAATGTAATATATATTTTGAAGAGAGATGGAAAAGAACTATCTGTGGTTGCTAGTACACTGTTTTGACCAAAAATTGTTTTTGTAACCAAGTCATTTCTGCCATTTTTCTTTAGCTCGAGTCAATCTCACAGGATGTTTTTTATTATGCGATGATTATGTTGTCTAGGGGGGTTACCCTCCCCGTCCTACTTTCTATCCTGCTTTTTCTAATTTTTTGAGTGGGAGCCCTGAGAAAATATATGACAAAGCAACTGCAACCATTCATTTGGATAAAGGAAAGGCAAAGATTAAACCTGGAAAAGTACTTCGGCAGGGTGACACTATCTCACCAAAGCTCTTTACGGCTGTTTTAGGAAAAGTATTCATAAAACTGGATTAGGGTGAAAAAGGAGTCAGAATAAATGGAGAATTTCTCATCCATTTTGCAATTAGTAACAACTAGTTTTTCCAATAACATTATCAGCAATAATCTAGATGATCTAGAAGAAATGATACAAGAACTGGAGAAAACAAGTATGCAGGTGGGTTTGAAAATGAATCTGCAATTTACTAAATTTATGTTTAACTCCTTTGCTGTGAAGATCTTGCTTAACAACACAGAAGTAGAAAGCTATGTCAGACCTGCCAACTCTCCCGATTTAGGCGGGAGACCCCCCCCCCCCTCCCCCCCCCGGAGAATCTCCGGATTTATGGATTTCAAAAGTTGGCACGTCTGCTATGTATACATGGAACAAGAAATTACCATGGAATCATTATTGAAATAAACAGGAGAATCGAGATTAGATGAAGCACTTTTGGCAAAAACTGTTTAATTCTGAAAAGCCACATGCCATTATGCCTGAAAAGTAGGGTGTTTAATCAGCTTGTTACCAGCATTGACTTATGGAGCTGAAACTTGGACAGAGCAAGACAATATAAAGACTACTGACAGCACAAAGGAGCGTGGAAAGATGTTTGCTAGGCATCAGAATGAGAGACAGAAAAGAAATTGCTTAGATAAGAAGCCTCACGAAGATGTATGCAGGGGTGGGAACTCTGCGTCAATTTCGCCGCACTGGGCCAAAACTAATATCTTGCACAATCCTGCTCCAATAGCGTATTTTTGTATTTTTCTGTGCCAAATAGCGAATTTTGCTTCAGTATGCCCGGAATTTTGGAAAGGACGCCAAAAAATTTTTGTTCCTGCTCGCCACGAAACGTTTCTTTAAGAGAAAGAGCGTGTTTTATTCCACTATACTTAAACTATTGGCCCCTGACCAGGCTTTCCATCGCGAAACCCTGATATTGTCCGTGATCGTGGAACTGAAGATGGTTTGCAATGCCTTTCAGCTTTAAAGTGCAAATTTGAGTGTTTCCGTTTAAAAGAAAAAAGTCGTCGCTGGAAGCAGCAGAAATTACTGTAGTCGATTGTCATTGTGTTAAATCCCGATGTTTCATGCAAAACATTTTCATTCCGGGAGTAAAAAGCGCATGTCCGCCGAATTACGAATGTTAGTTTAGAAACTTTGCAGAATAACGAGCATTAAATCGCCAATGTTGCTGAATAACGAGCGTTAAATTGCCAATGTTGCAGAATAACGAGAGGTAAATCGCCAATCTCGCCAAATAGCGAGTGTCAGATCGCCAAACATTGAGTTCCCATTTTGCAACAATTTCTTTCCAAGTATAAAAAAATTAAAAACTTAAAAATTTTTTTTAGCTAATTTGAAGTGCTGCTGTTCAAGGCAGCAAATGGTGCCCTCAGTAAGCAAAAATCATCTTAAATAGACGGGTGCAAAAAATTTTATGACAGCCACTCTTTCAAACAAGGTGTCGAAAGCCTTAAACACCAAAAACAAAAATCAAGCTGACGAAAAGATGTTTGATAACAAAAGACAATGCAGTTTTATTTTGAAAAGGGTTGAGGATTAACGAAAATATTCTTGTTAATTTCACTGCTCCAATTTATAAATATCTGCTCCGAATCCCATATTTTGCTGCTCCAAAATTGCTCCAAATCCCGAATTTGCTGCTCCAAAATTGCTCCGAATCCTGAATTTTGCTGCTCCAAAGCTGCTCCAAAATGGACTTAGTCACTTCCCACCCCTGTGTATGTTATATCATGGAAAGATTTAAACATTTAAAACGGAAATGGGCGGGGCCCATTGCAAGACAGGACAATATCTGAACCACAAGTATTCTGGATTGGTACCCCGTGGTGTTAGACATCCGAGAAGGTGTCCTCAAACAAGATGGATCAACTGGATGGCAAATCATCAGACGGTAAAATGGAAAAATTAAAAACCTTCACCCAGCAGTTGATTTGAAAATAGTTGATGAATCGCCAGTTATATTATTTTTTCATTCAACTGTTCTTTTTCGCTTGACTTTGTGTATTAATGTGTTGTGTACTACGGTTTTGCAATCAGAGTTTCATATTCCTTCCCCCTAATTAAGTACAGTAGAGTCCCAATAATCTGAGGTGAGCAGGACCAAGACCACCTTGGGTTATTCAAAAATTAATAGAAAACAACTTTCTAAGTGGGAAGGGTCGTACATATTCTTACCTGTTTTGTCCTCAATTCATTATACATCTGCCAAGACGTATAGCCTCTTTATGAGTTAAACCAGTGTTTCCCAAAGTGGGCAATATCACCCCCCCCCCCGGTGGGCGATGGAATGGTCCAAGGGGGCGATAGAACCTACTGATTTAACGTAGGATCCTATGGGTTTATTTACTTGAGTTGGGGGGTGATTAGAGGGAGAAATTTCTGATGGGGGGGGGGCGACGGAACAAAAAGTTTGGGACAACTGAGTTAGACTGACAGGCTTCGAGGGCCTGAAGGTCCAGTATGAATGCTTTTTCTTTTTGTAAACTACTACAGTAAATATTGGCCTGTGAAAAATTCTGACTTGAAAGGCAGCCGCAGAACTCAGCCAAGGCACATCAAGACCCTTGAGACTGAAATTACTCATATTTTGTAAGAAAAAGGGGACAAAAAAAGAACTTGTTATTGGTGGAAAACAGGCTTTGAAAAGAAGATTTCAAATAAACAAGCACTTTGAAGTTTTAAACTTCACTGTAATACTACTATGCGTGGAAAAAAAGTAACTTATTTTAAAATTACTGTTTCGAAAATTTGACATTTAAAGGTGCTGTTGTTTGATAAAGATCATGTGAAACTGGGATAATCACAAAAAAATTCAACCTCTTAGTATTAAGTTACTTCACATACTCATTTGGTTCATTGATTAACAAATTGTTATAACATTGCTCATACACAAAATATACAGTCAAACCTATCAACAATGGCCACTAATGGGACCGAGCAAATGTGGCCGTTGTTTGAAGGTTACACTGTTCTTCAGTATTTCTGAAACATGGGTTGTGAATGTACCTAACTTCTTGATTGAGTGTAAAATTATAACAACCGATACTGTAATTAATTAGAAGAAACTGTTTTTGTAGCACATAACATTTATTTTGTATTGAAGATGCATGAGTTTTTTAACTTTTATTTGTAGTTTTCTATTGTTAATTTCATTCAAAAATTTCATGAAGAAAAAAAGAGCTGTGCTGTAATCCTTGTATTCTATGACATGCATTCTTTAAATTTGTCCTTTAATGTAATCAGCTATTTTCCGTTATTATCCAAGGTAGTATTTTCAATTGATGTTTATCTGAGCTCCCTTGGTCAAACAGTATGGGAAAACAAAGGGTCCCAAGTCTGTGACATAGCCACTTGCTAAATTTTAACTCTAATTTCTGCTTTTTTCTTTTCTGAAATCCATCTAGTGCACCTGTTAGCATTTACTTAGGAAACACTTGATGTGCACGACCATATCTTAAAGAGTTACTGGCATAAGGAAGAACCCATAGTTATCTTTAGGCTCAAGGACGAAAAACCTTTCAAAGCGATCTTTATGACCATTTTTCATTTTAATTACCAAAAGTGGTCGTTATTTAGAAATCCTTGTTCAGAGGTTAACCTTAATGTTAATTCAATTGGATGCGTTCTGTTCCAAGAAAATGTGGCCGTACTTCAGTGGTTACCATTCAGAATTGAATGTTACGAGAGGTTTTATTGTATCTTGCAACTTGATTTTCTCACAAACCAAGAAACTTCATTTAATCATTCGTTTGGTTGCATCACAAACAAGTCTTCAGACATCAAAGCTTCAAAATTTCCAAAGAGTTTAATATATTTTTTTAATTTTAATAACAATATAAAATTAAGCAAAGAAACTTCTGTTGAAGTCAAATGATAGAGCAGTCATGTATGTCACTTGTGTTCTTGAGATGTAAGTTGCAGCGGAAGATGATTGAAGACAAACTGGGCTCTTTGAAGGTTATTTTCAATAACATACATACATGCTAAGGAAAGAAGCACGTTAGATATTAACTTGTTAGCTACATGATTTCAAATGAATTGAGAGAGGCAAACAGAAGCAGAAAGACAGCAATCTTAAATCACAAACAAGCTCGGAATAGAACTATAATATGCTGACATCAATATTGAGGAGTTAAATAAACAATAGCTTTTGTAGTTGAAGTCAAACACCTGGAATCTCTGAAAAGAATGCATAAAAATTTGATTCTTTGGTTTTTCGATTGGGTATTGTTTATGAACACTTGTTTAAATTTTTCCGCAAATTGTTATTTTACCCTGTGGGCAATCAACATCTAGACAAGTGTGGTTACTTTTACTATTATCATTACTAGAGCCTGGGTTAAATGCATATGTGCATATGCATTTGCATATTTTGGCCTTTTTTAGCGTTAACGCATATAAATACATAAAATCAATGAATTTTCGGTATAAGTGCAGATTTTTGAAGGTTTATTTAGGCTCACTCAATTTTTCAAATAAATATTGTTCATAATATTTTCTTAACATTGGGGGTTTTTCCCGCAGGTGAAATTTAGTGAATTAATACATATTTATAAAGTATTTTACAAATACTGTTTTATTGTAAGGCTATTTCTAGAGATATGTCAAAGTGTTAATTTTTTTTTTTTAGAAATAGTTTTGGAATTCTTTTGTTACTGCTATTTTCATTATTGAACAGCTACAACAAACTAAAAATTGAAATATGCCTGAATAAAAAATATGTAGAAGCTATTTGCATATGCATATACGGTATATATATGTGAGGGGATGTTTTTTGTAAATGAATTCATTTGCACTAAGAAATAGAGAAGATGAATTTTTTTTAAAAAAAACACATCTGCTTTTTGTTTTTGCTTTGTAATTTTCTTTTAATGCATATTTTTTAATTTTTTGTACATATTTCGGAAGTTTTGACTTTTTCAAGATTTCTAATGCAGATTTTAGGGTGTTTAATACATATTTTGGCATTTTAAGTGCATATTTTAGCATTTTTCAGTGCATATTTGCATATTTTTAGAGAATATTGCCACTTTTTTAGTGTATATAATCCGGGCTCTAATCATTACAGTAGTTTTGGGTTAGCAGTAACTGCTAATCTGAGTTGCATAGGGGTAGTTCTTTTTGAAAGCGAGTTATTTTGGGTCAAGAAGGACTCATGCACCTAAAATAGTTTGTCATGCAAAAGCTTGTCCAGTTGATGACAGTTGTAATTGTCATTAAATTTTGACTTTAATAGTGATCCTAAGCTTTCAATAAGTAAGGTGGACAAAATTAACATCAAATCTATTCTGCAAAATAAATGGGGGAAGAAAAAATGAAGTCTTTGTAACTTAATAGTTTTTAATGGGTGTTGTATCAATACTAAAACTTTTTTTTATTAACAGGAGGCTGTTTGTCCCGTGCCGTTCTGTTTGAATATCAAGCACAAGTTACGGCAACAGCAATTACAGCACAGGCTACAGCAAGCCCAGATCCTAAAGAGACGAATAGCAACTATGCAAAATCGAGGTATGGCTGCTCCTATGCCTCAACCGAGTCCAGGAAATTCGAGTTCTTCGAACCAGCCTTCACCTGGACCACAGCCGCATACTTCACCACATGCTCCGCAGCCTGGAATAGGTATGAAGCCTTCTACTGGTCCTCCTGTTGGTGCTCTGCAAGCAGTACAGCAAGTTCAAGCAGCAGCTGCTCGTCAACAAGCTCCTCACATGGTGGCTGGTGCAGTGAGTTATGGAAAAGGTGCTCCTCTTGGCTCCAAACCAACCGGAAATCCCCAGATGATCCCATCACAACAACAGCAAATGCAAACTCAAATGCAAAAGCCCATGGCCCAAATGATGACTGGAGTCCCGAATCGCATGCTGCAAGGAATGGGATGCTGGGATGGATCTCCATATGGTCAGCAAGCTATGCAAAACCAACCCCATCAGTTGCAGCAACCTCAACCTGCACAACAACCCATGGGGCTTAGGCAGGCATCTCAATTGATGGGACCTTCGGGTATGCAGAATGCAATAGGTAATCCAGTTGCTCCCATGGGTCCACCTCAGGGTATGCCGAGTGCCACTCCTGGAACAAGTATGCAAAGACCCAATCAAGCATTGCAGCAGCTGTTACAGACGTTGAAGTCTCCTACATCGCCACAGCAACAGCAGCAGGTACTTGCCATATTGAAGTCAAACCCACATCTCATGGCTGCTTTTATCAAGCAACGTTCGCAGCATCAACAGCAACAACAGCAGCAGCAGCAACAACAACAGCAGCAAGCTCCACCACCACCTCAACAACAGCAAATGATTGTTAATGATGGAGGTGTGATCGGGGCTCCTCAACCGCAGCAAGGGCAGATACCCGGTGTCTGGTTTCAAAAGCAGCAACAGATATTCATGCCACGTCAGCAGCAGCAACAACAGCAACAACAGGGTCAATTTCCCCCTCCGCAACCCCCAATGTATGCACAGCGCCAAAGAATGCCCCTGCCGATAAGTTTCGGTCATCAACAGGGCTTCCAGGGAGACGGAGGAGCACCACAATTCCAAACGTTCCAGCAACAGCAGCAACAGTTACTGATGCAACCACAGTTGAAGCAGCAGATGGCTTCGCCGACCCACCCACCCGTCAGCCCCCAGCAAGGCATGATGGGGCATCCCCAGGGTCCAGTGCCTTCGCCGTCCCAGCAGCAGCTCCTCCAGCAGCAAGTGAGATCGCCACCGCCCACGGCTGCTCAGCTGGTTCAGGCAGTGCGGTCGCCACAGCCCATCGCGTCACCGAGGACACAAGCGAATACTTCCCAGCCAATACCTTCGCCTCGGCAACAGCCGGCACCATCGCCACATTACCCTGCTCAGACTCATTCCCCGCACCCAAATCTCTCGGCATCTGGGCTAGCGGGACCCGATCAAATGACTACGAGCAACGACATGATGTTGACTCAATTAACAAACCCAGTGTCTACGCATCCTAACATAGCCAGTCAGCTGCAGAGCCCGGTCGGTCAAGATTTGGGACTCTCGAGGGACGACTCAGACATGAGTCATCTCACGCCCCAAGAGCAGCTCAATAAATTTGTCGAGAACTTATAATAACTTATTTTGACATTTAGAGACGACGATAATTAATTATGCTGGCTGTTATTTTTCATGGAACAAAAGACAATTAACTGGCATTTTACTACATTAATTTTTATATCAACGACCGACCGACCGCTCAGTCAGATTCGCTAGAAGGAATCCCAAAAAAAACTGTTTATCAAAGACAAATGTTATAGTTTTTTTTACTAACGCAGTTGTTGTACGAACTGAATCGTTGTGAGATTTTTGTACAGTTTAAATTTCAATTCGTGGTTCCGCTGCATGTCACATGACAGGGGGAAAAAAAGAGATGATCGATCGTGAGTAGCCAATACTCACACGAATGCACAGATTTATTATTGCAAACGTATGATTTATAACTGGTTGATTGTTTTGTGAATTTTTTTTTTCTTCTGTGTCTCGTCTCACAAATTTTTGTTTTTTGTCTTCCCCCACCCCCATTTTGATCTTCCCTGATCTCGCATGACTTTGTTCTTCAACCCTTTATCAGGGGGATGCATCTTCATCGTGTATAATTTGTATATTTGAGGGAATGAAAGGAACATTTGATTTAAGTTAACTTCAGGAGAGTGCGCGTGCACGCACTGGGAGTCTGAGTTTTTGTTGGTTTTTTTTTAATTTCGAACATGCAGTTGGAAATCAGGCATTATTGTGATATCAGAGAGTGAGGTCCGTAGGTCGAAATCCATATTATGTCTGCGGTACCTTTTAAATAATTTATTGAAATCTAGTTGTTTTAGGAGGAGGAGAAAAAAAGCACTCGCTCTGATCGTCAACATTCCAGAACCATGGTCATTACACCTAATGGTACATTTTCTTTTTTTCTTTCTTTTGCCCTATCCAAAACAATTCGAAAGATGCCTAATACTTTTGTATCCCTGATGGTGATTTTTCTTTTTCCTCCTTTTTTTTTTAAATTATATATTTTTTGGACTTTCCTTTTAATTTCTGCATTTCTCGGCAGAGCAAAAAAAAAGCAAACTATTATTCAAAGCCTAAATCCGCTGCCCCTGTGAAAAAGACTCAGTTTATCATATTTGACCGAAAGGAAAAACGAAAAAATTTTCATATTATATTGAAGAAATGACCTATTATATATAAATATATATATATAGTACATAATTATGTTGAAAGGAAGGAAAAAAAATGTGTCGAGAAAGAGGGGTAAACCATTTGTTGTCTCTGCAGCATAATATGTAAATTGTTAGATTATCATTACCCAGTTGAGGAAAGTACTGCTGTACATATTGTAAAACTTTTCCGTTTTTTTTTTCCTTTGCATCTAGTAAGTTTGCATAAAAACAATAAAGTAAATGACAAAAAAAAAATTTTGGGATGTTTACCATGTTTTTATTCAAGCATTGTATCTTTTTTGTCGAAAGAGTTTTTATGACTTCAAAGCAAATAACGAACTGAACTTTAAATATGTAAATAACGTGATATGGGGAACAGATATATATATATATATATATATATTTCTCGTTTCATTGTTCGCACATGGAATTTGTTTCTTCTTTCTCAAGAATGAATTCACGTTTTTCCTCCCGTCGTATATTTTGAAGGAATATTTGGTCACTGCCAGGAGATGATGCACGACGAAGAATAAATGAAATGAGAGATGTGTATACTTGCTAAGCTAAGTACCAAAACGTTATCCTGCTGCCAGTGAGGCTTCAGTCTTTTTTTTTTTGACAATTGTAATAAACTATATTATGCTCTTAATATTTTTATAGCACTTTTTTTCCTTCTCTGACTGGTTTCTGTCTCATGTATGTAGATTTGCTACATTATTCACAGGAACCGTGAACCAGGGCTCAACAAATAAGAAATGTTTTAGTTCTAATCCTGAGGAAACTTCTTCAGCAATGTATAAGCAAGAGCAGTTCTTTTTTATGAGTTGTTTGCTTTCTGTCATTTCTTATTTTTAGCAAATGGCTTACAGCCATTTAGGGGGAATTTGCTACGAAATTCCCTCCCAAATAAAAGTTCTCGTGAAAAATGGCAAAAAATGCTATTAAAATGTAGTCTGAAATTTGGGTTCCTTTTTCAGACTTACAAAATTCTGGATCTGGAAAATGGACCCTTCACTCAAAAAACCTGGTCCTGAACAACTTTCACAAAAATAGCAATTAATGAAACCCAAATTGGACATCTTATTTCTTTTGTGATAAATTAACTAGATTATTTTGCTTTCCACAAAAATAAGGAAAATTTTCACAAAAAGGGACCCTACAAAAAAAAGTCTGGACAGACCCTTGTTTAAATATGTTCTGTAGGTAGTGTACAGTAAATATATAAGAAGATTAAAAATAAGTCCATCACTGAGCGGGAGTCCCATCAGTCTCAAACTTATGGAGTAGGCATTCTGATTGAAGTGAATGTTGGAAATAGGCCCCTTTTTTTTTTGTCCTGAATTTTTTTCTTTTTTTCTTAATTCAATGTCTTAACTAACTTTGGAATAGTGTTTTTTAAAGATCCATAAAAAGATTCTTTTATAGGGAACCAAGAGGTTTCAACTCGGAAACCTTGGTTTTCCAATAGGAATGTAATTTTTTCACTACAAATTTACTGTGGGGAGGGGATTGGTTCAGAAGAGACTTCAGCCTAGGGATCAAGACCCCGTCAGTGCAGTCCTTGTCCTTAAAAACTTCGAGGTGTGAATGCAAGCAGATCGCTCCCTTTAAAAAGTCACAGGCCTACAACGGTACAATTATTCAATCATATTTCTCTTAGTTAGAAAAATTGATGGCAGCACTACATATAACAAGCATTACACAGTAACAAATTTCACTCGTTAAGTTCACAAGACGTACATTCTGACGTATCAATTCGTTAGAAATTCCGCAGAGAAATGTGGACAAAGTGCATGCGTGGTTTAGCAGTTGTAATCCTTGTCAAGACTCTCTCAAACTAAGATTACTTGTTATTGTTAAGAAAAATTATACAAATGCGCTCTCAGCAAAAAACAGAAAAGGGAAGTAAAAATTAATTCTCCAAAAAATTCCAGAACCTTGAACCTTACAAGACTAGTGTAATAAATTTTAAAAACTGATTATGTTTGAACGTCAAATAAGAAAAAAAAGTTGAAAATCACATTTATTCCCAACATTAGATTTCATTGAAAAGTGTGGAATTTTTCAAAGAAACAATTTATGAGTAGGTTAGGAAACCCTGAAAGACGAAATAGAAATTTCTGCAAGTTTTGAGATAAACTTCTGTCTCGACATAATCGGATGATGTTGGGGATATTCGAAAACAAATCATCCACACTCGCAGCTGATTCTTGAATTTCAAAACTTTCATTCTTTTGGAAGTCAAAAGTTTTTCTAAAAATTTCGTAATTGCAAATTGGACCACCGTACACCTGAAGAACCTTTCAACAAGGACTGGGTGGTAAATACCAGAACGCTGACGTTTGATCTTATGCACCTCATCTACAGTATTCATAAATATTCTCCAAGCAAAAGCAAAGCTTGTAAAATCTTATGATGCAGTTCTTATGGATCAAAATCATTTAACATGAATTCGTAGATTTGAAAATTTCCCCTATAATACATGGAAGTACTACCATGTGTTCCCACAAGCAAAACCCTTCTATAAAACGAGAAGGAAAAAATTCTCTCTCCTAACATCTGATTATAGGATTAGAATTCCTTTCTACAGAATTTTCACTGAATACTAAATTTTGCCTGTTATCTATGAAGAAAGATGCATGAGAATGAAGTGATGAAAAAAATAATGCAATTTTTTTTTTTTAATTTATAGAAAGATTCCTATAAAAATGTCTGCTTAACCTTTTGACTACGAACAATAAAATATTTTTGATCCATTTACGTTGAAAAACAAAATTAATTGCATTTAAGGCGAATTTAGCAATAGGAATTTTATCTAATTGTTGGCAAACACAGAAATATGTTCTAGCCGCAGTCAATGGTGGAATGCTGATGGGGCATATGCCCCATTTGTGGTCAAAGGGTTGAAAAAGACGAGTGGGTTCTGCTGCTTATAACACTCACTAGCAGGGCAATCCTTTCCATTCCACCCCCGAGTCTTAATACTGTTGATTTATGACCATGAGAAAGACTCGCCTCGTTAAAAAGTACGGCGGTATCCGCCGTACTTTTTCAATACTGAAACTGACTTTCCCTTCCGTTAAAAAGTCTCGCCGCAGAAAGCAAGAGGCCTACAACGGTATGTTATTCAATTATTACACTTCACGCATTGTTGGAAGAAAAAAAAGATGACGGCACTATACCCCACACAGAAACAAACTTCACGGAAGGTTCACTGCACGTACGAGTTCGTTAGAAGTTCCGCAGAGGAATATGGACGAGGTGCATGTGTCCCTTCCCCCCCCCCCCCCCCTTTCATCTTCACAAACAGGTTTCAGCAGTAAGACAATTATTTTTTCGGCATTTGAAAGCCGACTCGAGTTCGCTTATAACTTAACCTCCCCGAGGAATCTAGAAGTGTGTTATGAGCAAGGGGCCTTGTAGCGGTTGTATGTATATACCCGGTGTGATCATAGTGACGGACTCGCATCGCTGGGACCCCGGTTCAGGTCGGCATAGTGTGCTTGGCTGAAGTTGGTTTTCTGTGGTTCCCAACTTCGAGGCGCAAATGCGAGTCGATCTACCCGTTACTAATTCTCGCTACAGAGAGCAACAGGCCTACAGACGGTACCAATATTCATTCTACTCTCTCCTGAAATATAGATGGCAGCACTGAAAAGTCAGACACATCACTAGATATGCACACTTCCGGCGCAACTCTGTAGGTAGTAAATTGCCCATGGCGATAGTCCCGAATTTTGCTCGGCTTAAAAAATGTTGTATGGATAGAAAGTCTCCAGCAGGAACTGCTCATATAATATAAGAAATTAGCTATAATACCCGGCGCTGCCAAGGTTTCCTTCAATTACTGGGCGGATTGAAAAAGTGACAAACCATTATACATATGATGGCAGCGTTAAAGAAGTGGTAAACCATTGTAAAGGCGTGTACAATGTCTGAAACGCATTAGACAACCAAAGTAAACATTCCGAAAGTCATTGTTGAGGCTCAGAAACCGTTGTTGTCCGACAGTTTTTGGCCCATTTCGGGCAGAGCTCGACAAACGTTTAAAGTAGCCTATCGTTCAAGTCGGACCCAGTTTCGTATATGTATATGCAAAATTTGGCGACGATCTGTCTAAAATAGTAAATTTCTATAGAGAGAACAGAAAATAAATTTCATATATATAGATTCAGGCATCTGCCACTCTCACTTGAAAATATGGAAAAAGGGATGGCAGCACCAATTTTATAACAGGAAACATGCGTATCTCTGACAACATACGCTCAGAACAATTTCATTAGAAATTCTTCAGAGGAATGTTTACGAGATGCACGTACGCGGTTAATTAATTGGTAGCAGTTGTACAGGGTGGGCCACAAATTCGTAAATAGTTTAAAAATTGAAGGGATTGCTATATTTGAATACGGTCTCTGCGAAAAAGTTTTTTTTTTTTTCACGAATGGGAATTTTTTTGGTCAAGGAAAAGAAAATTACAAATTTTTGTCGATAGAGGGTACTGTACGAAGGCAAATTATAGAATTCCACGAAAACTACTACACACTTCAATCAATTCTGTGACTTTCGTAGCAATGGCGATGAATGGTAGAGGTAAGGCACAACTTCACTTCACCAATAGTGGTTCTATCCACCTATGTCGACATCGCAATGAAAACCTTATGTAAGTGCCAGCAACAGGAGAATTCGTGGATGAGCTGTTTAACATACACCCTGAATTTTACAGGACTCTGATTTGCATATTTCCCAGTGGTTTGCTTTCGCGCAGTGCCCCCAATCGGCAAAATTTTTTGGTTTTTTTTCCCTATACCAAATAAAAACCCCTTTTCCCGAGAGTAACTTTTGTCTCAAACAGCATTCAAATTACGAGTTACTTAAAGTTTAATAAACTTTTAAACTATTTATGAATTTATTGGACACTCGTTTTTTTTGGTCGAGGTATCTTACGGAGAATTTTTGAGAAAATTCATAATGTACAGAACATGGAATAATTAATTTTTTTTTCAGTTTATATTGATTTTACTATATTATTTGAGTTGAATGTAAAAATCGTAGAATGAATTTAGAAAAAAAAGAAAGAACCTCCCCGCGGATCTTAAATAAATTTTATTTTGTCATGAATCAACGTTCGTAGGGCCATCGATATCAATTTACCAGCTATAATATACCCGGCGCTGCCCGGGTTTCCCCCCCCCCCCCCATCAGCTGGGAGCATTGAGTAACAAACCATTGTGAAGGAGTAAACATGGTTGAAACGCATTGTTTAGGAAACAAGTGAACTTTCCAAAAGTCATTGTTGAATGATCCATGAATCATTGTAGCCCGACAGTTTTTTTTGCCAATATCGGCCATTTGCCCAGCCCTGACGAACTTAAAGAAGCTCATCGCTCAAGTCGAGTCCTGTTTAGCATACAGTATACGCAAAATTTTACAGGCATCGGTCTAAAATTGTGAATTTGCATAGCATAGGCGTACAAAGAATTTTCGCGGGGAAATTTCAAAATGTTCCCCGTTCTGAATGGGGGGGAGAGTTTCCCGTTTCTTTCCTGCAAAATAACACTATAATCTTTTGGAGGCGGGGGTGGGGGGTTAAACCCCACTCCTTTGCGTACGTCAACGGGTTATTTTATTACACATGTAAACGGGGCTGAAGAACTGAAACGAAGTCATTTTCATATACTTCTCGTCTTGTTCTTGCCGTTCAGGAGATGAACGATGATTTCGCAGATGAAGACGAGCGTCGCTAGTGACAGTCCGTAACCGCACAGCAGGAATGGGCCCTTGAGTTCGACCAGAGTCAGTGCGATAGCCCTCACGCCCCTATCAGACAGGTAGTAAGACGAATAGTGAGTCTCATCATTCGTCCATTTCTGCATCAAACCAACTTCGAACGCTCTTTGGATACTTTTGAAAAGAAAAATAATAATAATTATCATTTTATATAAAATGGCTTCGAGAAATATAATTTGAATACCATAATTTGCGCTTACACGGCGTTGACTTCCGCTTTGAGACTGAAATGTTTGGAAACTGCGAAACTGATCGACTCGGACTCGAGAAGTTCGTGGCTCACATGAAGAACCTCGACGACGAAGTTGGCTCCATAGCGGACCGCGTTGGTCGACCCAATGAAGGCGATGTTTCCAGAAACGAGTTTCCGTACCCCGTCCACATCATTGTCCACTAACATGGAATTTTCCGATCGGATCGAATCTGCCACGGGTGCCAGGTCTCCTCGCAAGCTCTCGAAAAACAAAATACGTTATGGTTATGGAATAGTCTTTTTTTATATAAAAATTAACATATACACACACATTTTTTGCGATGTGGTCTGTCCACGACGAGAATAGACTTGGCCACGCCTCTTCGGATAGGAGAACTTTCGCTTAATGAAGAGAGACGCGAACACATCAGCCTATACCATCGCCACGCCATATTTCCTATGCGGATACTAGTCTTAAACGTTTCATTCTGGATTCACAGGATGCCTAAACAGCGCTGAAGGCTGCTGTCATACGGATTAATAAACGCACCAATTCAGCCGACGTTACTTATAAGGGAAGGTAGTCTACCCCAAGAGAGTCAATTTACTACTGTTCCGCCTCCTTTCTCCCCAACAAGTGGGCTGAATCGTAGTGTGTTGGCGAAATAAGTACAGGGTGTCCCGTAAATTCGTAAATAGTTTGAAAATTCATAAAATTGAAGAAATCGGTGCATTTGAAGGCGGTTTGCGAAAAATTTGTTCTCGCGAGGAGGCAAATCAAGAATGCTTACTGGTGATACATATATATATATATCACCAGTAAGCATTCTTGATTTGCCCCCTTCCCCCGGAATCTCCACCTGTGTTAACATCTCATTCCTGAATTTTCCTGTCATTGGCGCTTACATAAGGTTTTTTGTTCTCATTGCGATGTTGACACATTGGTGGATTTGTTTTATTTAAGCCACGAATTGCCGGCGGAAGCTTTTACGAACGTTTCGGGAGCAGCATATATTTAAAGAAGGAACAGGTTCAGAATTCCGTGATTTTCTTTCGTGTATTGACCAAAAAAAATCAATTTCGCATCAAAAAATTGCCACCCCCCCCCTATATATATATATGTATAGGCCTATATGAATTTATAGCATTTTATAGCACTCTGATTTGCATATTTCCAGTGATTTGTTTTCCATGCAGTGCTCTGTATCGACAAAAACTTGAACTATTTCTTCTCCTATACCAAAAAATCCCCCTTCGCGAGAATAACTTTTTCGCAAACCGCATTCAAATGCACCGATTCCTTCAAATTTTACGAATTTTTAGCACACCCTGTACTTCTTGTTTGTATAGTCATGAATTTATCAAGAAGGTGCTACCATGTAACTCCTAGATGCGAAATTTATTTTTGATACTGCGTGACGCATCCGACGATTACGACGGTGTAGTTGTTTTTTTGCAACGAACCCTTACTTATACTTACCAACAAAGAGGCTTGATGGGAAGTTCCTCTGATACACGAAGCCTTGTACCCATGGTACTTTATGGCCTCGGCCAAGTCCTCGAGGGTCTCGATGGCTCGTTCGCGCTCCTCGAAGCTTAGCACGGTGGTCAGAGTTCCACAGTAACACGTATGCAGGACGAGCATGAACATCAGCCATACGGATATGACCACAGTCGTGGAGGGGCCGCGGAACTTATTCAGTCTACCCCCTGTTAAACCATAAACAAAAACAAACATGTTAATAATACATACAGTAGTTCGGTTTGAAAATATATATAATGCCTTCTTCCTGTGTGCGTGCGCGCGTGCAACAGAATGTTTCTTTTTTCTATCAGGCATTGAAACGAATCATGTTGAATGTTGAATTAATTCTTCGATGTACTAATTTTTTTTGAAATTTTTAGAGCAAGAAAAGTGAAATGAAAAGTTTATGCCTACGCCAGAGGTTCTCAAACTGGCACCCTGGGGCACCACCAAGGATGCAACACGGGTGGAAAAAGGTTGAGAACCATCGATAAGCATTTAGGCTAGTGCCCTGCCGCCTTTCCCTTGAAGGGGGCCGTTCAAGTATTACGTCATCATGGATGGGGAGGGGGGGGTTTCCGATTTGCCGACTTTTGATGACAAGGGGGGGGGGTTTGGATAATGTTTACGTCAGCAACCACCCTTTTATGAAAATATGAGTTGGGATTCAGAGGGGCAGAGCTGATGACGAAATTTTGCTGACAAGGGGGGAGGAGGGGGTCAAAAATAGCTAAAAATTTGCCTACGTAATACTTGAACGGCCCCAAGAAGCTACGCATATAGACATCACAAAAGGCAAAAAACACCCAAGCCCCGGTAGGGGAAGGGAATAGTGCGTACAAGCTTCTTAATAAGGGTTACCAGTTGTCCTGACAATATTTCTTCGAGCAAAATAAGGATATATATGAATCAGAAATACGGAACACATCGCCAACTATCACTAAAAACGATGCTAAAAGTACACAAAGTTGCTAACTATTACTGAAATCATTGAAAAATCGCCAATTGGGAGAGATGAGGCACTGCTGCTAATTGCGGTGGGTTAAAATGAATTCTACGAAATAAAACGTGTAAACCTACGAGAAATATGTGAGATGAATATTCGTATTTATAGTCGTACAAGAAAAACTGCCTAAGTTGGACACCTACGGTTCCATTAAAATCTGTCCAAGTTAAAGAGGTCTCCAAAATATAGAGGTGTGTTGTTGCACAGTGAAACCTGCACGAGACTGAACGTCAAGGGACCGGAAAAATATTCCGTTTTAGACCGATTTCAGTTTTATAAAGGTGCAAATCAAAGCACAAATCAAAAGCAATGAACGGACTATATTTTGATTCCGTTTAAGACAGGTTTCTGTCTCATACAGTGTCCGTTTTAGATAGGTTTCACTCTAGTAATAACTCTCGTTTATTAATTATAATAGTGCCAGTGTTGGCCGTATATCGTTGTCAGATTCTCCCAGTCAGTTCCACAGGCAGAGGGTGGATCCATGATTTGTTCACATTTTGATAACAGAGGGCAATGGCAGTGGATTGATATTTTTTTCCTTTGGCTAATTAAGGGGCCTTCAGCCATTGACACAGCGCGGCAAAGTAAGCTACTTTATAAGCTATACCAGTGATTCTAAACCTTTGGTAACTGTGCGACGCGACGGAGACACAGGGGGTCCGTAGGCAGACTTGATAAAATTATTGATCCATTGTAATTGATATTGATATTAGTAATATTTATATGTTTTCACCTTCAATACTCCGGTTTACCATCCATCATCGGGAAGGGGGGGGATACAGGAAATTGCGATCCTAAATACGGGATATATCACTAAATTTTGCCAAAAATAATTGAAATTTATTAGTTTGAATGAAATCTGCTATTATTGCTAAAATTGCTGAAGAGTGTGGAAATAAAGGGCTGCAACAAATCGCTATAAACAGGAACTAAAGGGAGTGCAACTGCTCTTGGTGGCAAATTTTAAAGGGGGGCGGCAGTTCTAGGTAGGAACAAAGAACACCGTTATAACAAGTTATCGAGTTTTAAAGTTGTGGGGGCGGGGAATTTATGTTTGCCCCGGGCGGCAAAAATCCTAGTTATGGCCCTGTATGTGAGATAATGTGAGAAGAGCATAATTTCTACCATAATTATTATAATACACTGCTTCATAATATGAAAACGTTGTCAGTGTGTGTGTGTTTGTGTGTTCACGACATTAGCAAATATTACAAAGGCAAATACGGTAAAACGGAACAAATGTGTAAACAAAAAATCGGAACAACGAAAATTACAGGTATGTCCCGTAATACGGGACACCAGCGGTTCGTCAAATTGTTTCAGACATTTTGCTGGTCTTTGTTTTCTGAAAAGTTGCGAAACACTGCTATTTACGTTACCAGAGAGCTCACGGAACACAAGAGGCCGCGGACCATATGTTGAACAACCCGGATCTAGAGAGATAGATGGCTTTTTCTCAGCCCAAGATATCAAGGAAACATTTTATTTTCTGGATATTATGCTGAGGTGAACTCGGAAAGAAAAGTAATCTACTAATGTCTCTAGTGCCTCACGCCAACTGTGCTTGAAATAAGGAAGGCAGGGTCGTGTCTCCAGTGGTGTAGATGGTAGTATCCTTGCCCGATATGCAAGAGGATCTGGGTTTGTGTCCCGGCGGAGACAAGATAACTTTTCTTTCCGAGTTCACGTCAGCATAATATCCAGAAAATAAAATGTTTCCTTGAAACCCGGATCTAATTCAACATTGTAAACCATGGTTTCCCAAACTTTCTTGCTTCATCGCCACCAATTCAAGCAAACCCATAGGATCCTAGGATGTTTTTGCTTGAATCCTAGGATCCTATGCGTTTGCTTCAATTGGTGGCGATGAAGCAAAAAGTTTGGGAAACTATGGTTTCCAATGTTGAATTAGATCCGGGTTTCAAGGAAACATTTTATTTTCTGGATATTGCCCACTTTGGGAAATATTTTTTTTTTTCAAACCGAGCACAACTCGGGTCTACTGCCATAGGCAATTTACTACCTAGTGAGTTGTGCCGGGAGTGTAAGTGAGTGTACCTAACAGTCTGAGTACGTATCTAGTGTTGTGTATGATTTTTCAGTGCTGCCATCTATATCTGTTGTAAACAAACCAATCTATCTTTCTTTCTTCTGGAGCGAGAGAAGTGATCTTATTTTATTTATTTATTTATGTACGCAATATTGTTGGCCCTACAAAGGCTTATACAAGTGGACGCGGTGGATTTACACTTACAAGTAGATGTTTTGTAACATTTGACAAGAAATCGGAGATCGGGGGGGGGGGGGGAGGATCAACAATAGTGGAGGGAAACTTGTTCCATTCAACTATATGTTTAGGAAAGAAACTGCGTTTAAAACAGTCTGTAGAGGCAAAAATAGGTTTTAATTTTTTTGGGTTCAAGTCTATTGGAAGCATAAGAAGACAGTCAGAATACCGGATGTATCGAAATTTTGATGACCATGAGTAATCTTGTAAAGCATGGCTAAGTGGGAGATGAGTCGGTGAGTAGCGAGTGGGTGGTGGATTGTTGCTTTTACAAAGACCGAAAAAATTCACACATACAGTTCAGTCCACGGCATCAAACAATGACATTCTCAAAATAAATGTTGCAGTTTTATTCTTCCAGAGATGATTTTCGAACTGTCTTTTTCATGGAACTCCACTTCTGGGTTGTGATTAGAATTACGTCCGCCCTGCTTGGAGGCAACTTTGGGTTCCTGAATTCTGGGAATTTCGGCGGCGATTGGTCAAAACGTGTAAATATGTGTGAAAAAAAACCACTCATTTTAAGCACACTCATATCAATGAAGAGATAAAAAATTTATATGTTTCAGAGTGAAAAAAATTGCTTTTTCCAGAATTAAAAGAAAAATAATTCTGGAAACCTGAAAAGAGGAGGATGAAAAAGGGTGAATTTTCCAAAACGTAGGAGCAGGGCCGTCTTGAGAGCATCATGGTCCCCCGTCCAAGTAATTTTTCTGAGGCCCTAATTGGCAAAAATTTAAAACTTGAAAATTTCAATCAGTTCTCATTTTCGTGAGCCCCCGCCCCCCCTCCCTTCTTCTTCCCTTGAGGCCTCCGGGTCGTGCCCGGTTGCGCCCATGCGTTAAGACGGCACTGCGTAGGCGTGCGCATGAAATGACATCAAAAAGGAAGACGTCAGGTAACCCTACCAGAACCCAAGTTGCCTGCAAGCAGGGCAGATGCTATTCTAACCATAGCTCAGCTTGCCCCAAGATAATATGGGAAAGACAGTCCGAAAAACAGATCTGGAACAAGAAAACCGCTACATCCATTTTTGAGACCTCTTCTATTCAGAAATAAAGAAAAAGAGCTTTTTCAAACAACACTTAATTCTGATTCCTATGGTGATTTATAAATCCGGCAAAAAAAAAGTCTTCCCAGTTTTCTTAACAAAGCTGTTCAGGAAAGGCTTTTAGAAATGCCAATAAATGTAACAAAAGACAAAACGTCCTCCTATGTTTTTAGAAAAATTCGTCCTTTTGTCCTCCTTTTCGGGTTTCCGGAATCATTCTTTTTTTTCAGGGGAATTTTTCTTTTCTCGCTCTGTTAACATATATCTTTTCATTGGCATGAGTGTTTTTTACCCATATATTTCTACGCGCTTTGATTTGACCGACGCCCTTTCGAAACTCCCAAACGAATCCAAGTTGCCACCAAGCAGGGCAGATGTTAAAATCCCAAAAGATGGGAGAGAAAACCCTTCTGAGGGTTTAGAAAGAACCCCCCCCCCCCGAATGAAAATAAATGTTATGAGAATAAAAAAACATAGATTATTATAAGCATTGTAATCTTAGATTTCTTCAAATTTATCAACATTTTTAAGTATAAGCAACATCGCTGATCGAATCCATCATCCTAGACTGAAATCTTCCGGTAAATTTAAATAATTTATTGACGATTTATCATATTCACCAATACGAGCTCTTGGGATTTCACATAATCATCGGTAAATGTGAAAAACAAAACATGCTAAACTCACAAAAATGATTGGTAACTGTGCATATCAGCGGGTGATTATGCATAATAACCGGATTTCTCAAATTTCCGTAACATATATAGTGGTTCTGTTTTAAATGGGAAAAATTATTAAGGTGGTGATGAATTTTTTGGAGGAAAGTGACGCGACCCCCTCTAATTGTGAAAATTATGTCAAACGACGTCATCAAGAGCAGTGGTTCTCAACCTTTTTTTGTCCATGGCCCCCTTTCAACCATTTCTCATTCCTGTGGGCCCCCTCTTGCGAACATGAATAATTTTCTAACACCCCCCCCCCCGTCCGTCCGTCCGTTTTTCCATTAGAAGATAGTTATCCAAAAATTGTCTGAAGTAAATTAAATTAAATTCAAACATATTTATAAATTTTTAATTTATGAAAATAACGAAAAAGCAAAATAAACGTAATAGAATACAGTAACAAAAAAAAAAAACAGAATAAATTATTTTCAATCAATGTAAACTCTGCGCTTGAAGATGAGCCAATGTCATCAAGTTACTTGTGCTGGATGAAATTTGTATTATTTCAAATTACTTTATTTTTGTGTAAATTATTATGGTTTCGTTGAGAAAATGTCAATTGTAGCTTCCAAAATACGCATTCTTATAGTGATAAACATCGCAAAAAGTGGTAGCAAGCAGTTTTATTGATTTTATTCTCTTCATGCGGATAAAAGTAGTAATGAGGGAGTACATACACACACACAAATGAATCACAATTGAAAAGTTCAACCTTTCACATCGTTTTCAACGATAATACATGTATCAAGGATATAGGTTCATGTTGTAGCCCTACTATGAATTTAAAAAAATGAACTAAAATACGTGTGAAAAAGTTTTAAATAATTTTTTGAAACATTCATATTCCAGAGAAATACAAATACAGACAAAATGCCCAACGAGGTGGCTGATATATTCCAAATCATGTGCGCAGTGACATGGCCGGATTAACCATTAAGCAAAATAAGCACGTGCTTAGGGCATCAGTACTAAAGGGGCATCACCAAAAAGATATCATATGGCATTTTCTTTTTAATGCACGATTTTTTTTCAACGTCGATCATCCGATAGAAGATCCTAAAATTGTAAGAACACTTGATTGTATTGTTGGAGGTCATTATCACAAGAATGGCACGAAAGATGAGAATCTAATAATGTCGCAAACTAGACTTCACATTATTGCCAAGTTTTTCGATTAGCTTTTCGAATTTTCATAAAGTACGCCCAGGGCTGTCTTAACATCATCATACGCCCACATACAACGCGACTTTTCTGAAAGAGGCACTACTACCTTGCTAAAAATTCCTACCTACCTATTTGCATATTTACTCTTAAAAATCGGAACCAGATCTAATTGTCACTTGGTTGCCAGAAGTGCCCAGATGTGCCCATGCAGTAAACCAAGTTCTACAGAATAAGGATGTGATTTTTGTGGGTCATTAGTGGATCAAGTGTGTAGTTTGATCTATAGAAGTGAAAGAAATGCTACCAGGTGTAAATTACAAACTTGACAATTTTATCTAAAAAGAAAAAATACCTAATACATATATAACGGTGAATCGCCAGAAATAAGATACCTATTGGCAGGGCCGCAACTTGACACTTGGTTAGCCGGGGAACTACTCAATTAGGCACCCCCCCCCCCCCCGTAATGCTGAAGGATAGGTTGAATGGTTAAATCTGCGCCCCCTTTTTAAAGCGCCGGGGGCACCAGATTCGCCTGCTCCCCGCAACTACTTGCGGCCCTGCCTATTGGTAATATTATGGCCATTATAAGATTCAATAGTTTCTCCTTGGAGTGTTGGTACAGCCTTTATTCATCAACCGTTCGTCGTAGTGGTATGGTTCTAATTTTAAAAATTCTCAAAATACGACAGAAAATCACCCTGTGCGAGTTTTGAGGATGAAAATACAGTGTACAAAAAATGAAAAATGAAGATTTTTGTACGATCCCCCCCCCCTCTAATTTCTAATCAGACAGTTGTTGCTCTTTCTCTTCTGAGTCCAACAAACAAATCACATGTTTTTAACTGCATTATTCCCTGAGATATTTAAATTCAAAATCGGAAACAGGTCCGGGATCAGCAGAATTGCGCGGCCCAATGCAGAAAAAAAAATTTGCGGCTCCCTCTAAAAACATTTTATGTAGTTGCTCCCCGACTTACAAACTTTTCGAGTTACGAACATAAATCTTGAAGGGAAAATTTTGTTTTCACGAAAAGAACTAATTCTACCACACTCATTTTTTTTTTCATTATTTCAGGAACGCGTTGATTGTCTGGATCGTAATCAAACACGATCCATTGAGAGGCAGTGGCGTCGGAGCCGGGGGTGCTGTGGGTGCTCGAGCACCCACGGAAGTTTGTAAAACGGGTTCGAGCACCCACAGAATTGATTCAGAAATCGAAATTTCCTACATGGGACTCAAGACGAGCACCCACAAGTTCGAAACACTTCCGACGCCCCTGTTGAGAGGCAATGGCATTTGAATTAAATTCACAAAATTCATAAATTATTAATAATAATTAGCACGTGGTCCACCTGCTGACACTTCATCGTGGCTCGAACCATATTGAACAGACATAAAGTTTTGTCATACTTTTAAAGCGCTTCATCATCTCTTTATCAAATATACGTTGCAATTCGATAACTTTGATCATTTTTCGCAATTTTTTATTGCTATTTTTGTGTAATTAATGTAAATTAATAGAAGTAAAGGAACCAAGCACTGGAATTCCATGACTTCCACAAGAGTAGGGCTGACAGGCAGGATCGTCGTAATAGCATCATAGCTTCCCCCCCCCCCCCGAGCCAAGGGATTTTTTGGAGGCCCTACATGGAAAATTCTCGAAAAATTCACTTACATCTCGTTTATCTGAGGCACTCCTTCTCTTGAGGCTCTTCGGGCACGGCCCGGGGTGGGGGGAAGCATGCATTAAGACGGCACTGCCTAAGGTTCGCACCAGGCGTCCTCCTTTTTCAGTTTTGAATCTGGTAACCCTATCCGAAGACCACATAATCCGTGTCTTCACTTATTTGTTCGATCATCCATATTGTCCGAATGTTTTTGTGGAAAGAAATAATTATTTTTTCTACATAAAATCGATTGTTGCAAATGTACAATTTTTGTTACCAAAATTTTCAGTCTCATAAAAAAATTTCATGCCAAAAAATGACAAAGACTATCTCTCTTTCATCATCGCATGAGTTGCCTGAAATTTCGAGATTAAATGGCAGCACCAACAGTATATAAATCAAGCCTCCGTAGAGAGTATGACGTCAGCGGTCTCCGCCTTGGCAGTGCTAAGAACAGTGTCCCCCCCCCCCAACATATTTTGTCGGAACATCACGTGACTCGGTGAAAACAAACACGATCCCCCGTTATTTTCTTATGGCATAAATAGGAGTTTAAAACAATAAATGAAAAAATAATTTCAGCATGGACGAGATAATTCCAAAATTAATGAAAGTTATAATTTCAGCACTAAAGAAAGATAATGCCAGCATTAATGGAAGAAAATTAATGTAAGAGATAATTACAGCATTGATAAAAGTGATAATTCCAAAATTAGTGAAAGAATTAATGAAAGCGATAATAATTAAATTAATGAAAGATAATTCCAGAATGAAGGAAAGAGATAATTCCAGAATGAAGGAAAGAGATAATTCCAAAATTAATGAAAGTTATAATTTCAGCATTAAAGAAAGATAATTTCAGCGTTAATGGAAGAAAATATTCTAGAATTAATGTAAGAGATAATTACAGCATGGATAAAAGTGATAATTCCAAAATTAGTGAAATAATTAATGAAAGCTATAATAATAAAATTAATGAAAGATAATTCCAGAATGAAGGAAAGAGATCATTCCAGAATGAAGGAATGAGATAATTCCAAAATTAGTGAAAAAGAAATAATTCAAAAATTAATGAAAAAGAAATAATTCCAAAATTAATGAAAGAGACAATTCCAGAATTCATGAGATATAATTTCAGAATCAATGAAAGCAATTATTTCAGAAGTAATGAAAGAAATAATAATTAATAAAGGAAATAGAATTCCAGAATTAATGAAAGAATATTCAAAAAAATAATGAAGGAAAATTCAAGAATTAATGGAAAAAATGATTCCGGTATTAAAGGAAATAAATAATTTAATCTTTTTTCACCTTTAGATGAGTTCTTTATCCTTTTTTTTTAAATCTTTAAAACCCAATATTTAGAGACCGAACTGTACATTTCTTTGGAAAAATTGCCAGGCGGGAAGTTTGTTTTGACCGAGTCACGTGATTTCCTTGCATTTGATGTCGCTGCAGTCGCGGTGGCTGGATGCTCCCTCCTGTAATACATAATCTCTGTCGTCTGCTTCTCTCCAGGTTACTTGTTTTGGGCGTCTCCTTGTATCCTGAAAAATTAACTGAACTGGCAGTTCAAACTTCCAGTTCTGTTTGTGAGCTTAGCTTGTAGGGAACCGACTTCTTCTCTGTCGTGTGCTCATTAAGAGGCTGTTTGTGTTGGACGTCCCCTTATGCTCAAATAAAATAACCGAACTTATAGTTTAAATTTCCAGTTCAGTTCACAAGCTTTGTTTATAAGGAACTGAGCGGGATAAAGAATATAGTTTTTTTTCACTTTGAACTTCATCATTACCACATGAGTCAATTTTAAATTTGACATTAGATGGCAGCACATTACTATAAAGTGCAGTGTGGAAAAATTCACTTTTTACGATCTTACCTGTCGTCTGCTTGTGTGGAGGTCCTATGTTTTCGATGTCTCCTTGGGTCTTGAAAAAATTACTGAACCGGAATTTCGATCTTTCAGGTCAGTTTATAAGCTTTGTTTATAAGGAGCGTAGCTGAATGAAGAATTTCGTTTTTTATACTTGAGCTTCTCGTCATCACCACATAAGGCACTTCTGATTTTGAAAGTAGGTAGCAGCACCAACAATATACAAGGCGCATAGGTAACGGGGCATATGGCATTTTAATGGCGAACCATTACCAATTAAGGCGTACTTCCAGTTGGAAAAAGTACCCGAATAATGTGTAGTACTCAGATATTTTATTCATGTTGCCAGGGGTTACATAGTTATTAAAATAAAAATATTAACTTTTTATGTGGACACCCTGTGCCCCAAAACCCAATTGGAAAGTTGTTTCCCGGTCTCCAACAAAAAAATTCATCGTTTCTAAGTGCAATATTCACTGAGATATTCGAAGAAGGTTGGAAAAAAACATCATTAAATGCGAGGAAACCATTTTACCCGCATTTAATGCTGTTTTCCCCCCCCCAAATTTCCTCAATTTTCGAATTCGCATATCTCGGTGAATATTGCACTTAGAAACGTGAGATTATTTTAGTTGCCATCGGAAAAGACAGAGCAACAACTTCTTAATTGGGTTCTTTGGCACACGGGGATGGTATAAAATTTTTTTTTATTTTATTTTATAACTATACAACCCCTTACAACATGAATGACATATCTGAGTTGGGCACGTGATTTGGATACTTTTTCTAGTTGGGTATGTCTTTAAGACTAACGGCTCGCAAGTAGTGTCATACGCCCTGTTACCCATGCAGTCTGCATATACACGTAAAAAAATACAGTTGACTCCCGTTATAACGGAAAAAATATCGTTTTAACGAAAACTTTTCTAATCCTCCGGATAAGTTTACATAGGAACAATATTAAAATCTGAAATTTAACGAAATTTCTTTATTACTCCGGTCTCTTGGAGTTCATTATAATGGGGTTTGATTGTATTCCCACCAAAAAAATCTGACATTTTTGCAATTTTTGATGTGAAAGCAGTCCTTTTTATAATGATTATGTCATTTTCCTTTTATAAATTTAAGAAGGAAACAAAAGAAAGAAAGGGTGGGGGAGAAAAAAAGAAAAATGGCCAAGGGGGCTCGGTTGTGCGTGTAAATGCCTTGAAATTCCACTTGTGCGCCTGTATATATAGCTCTATTAGCTATATTGACCTCTATATATAGCTCTTTCAATATTAAAATATTTCATTTATACGAAGCACAATTTCAATTATTTGACATTTTCATTTTGACTCGAACTCCAAATCTTTGGCATTTAGACATAATTTCCAACTATCAAATCCACGAGGTTTTTGCAAATTGTGAAAAATGCGTCGCTGAATTGGTTTTTTATGCGTATTATCAACACTAAAAACCATAAATTTTAGGTTGACAGATAGAAAAAGATGCATTGACGCGGGTTATGGACATTTCAAAGTGAAGACTTACGTGAGAATTTATTGCACTTTTCTGAGAAATCAACAGACGTAGAGAGTCTCAAATAAAGGGATTTAAATAGCTTTAAATGTGGTCATACGCCATTTTAGAATTTTTTTTTTCTAATGCCCACAACATTGTTCTTGCAGTATAGGAAAATTGCATTGAAATTATTTGCCATGTTGCAGGCCAGCAGCCGGCTTACGTAGTAGAGCAGTTAATAGGAAGCATTACAGTATAGATTAAAAAAAACTTTAAAGATGTGATGTCAATCTTAGTCCTACTAAGTCCCAATACATTATCTGCTTGGATTGCATATAGAAACTAATCAGCAAACCAAATGACGTTAAGATCGTCTTAAATATGTTTAAAATCACGTTTTTCCTGTTAAATTGAAATGAATGGCATATGAACAATTGCGATTTTGAAACAACAGCAAATTTATGCAATTACAGTTTCTTAAGTTATACAGCAATGTAGTTTTAAAAAATTTAATTTCGCGGGTATTTTTCCTCATGTACGATGTGGTCTCTTGGATGGAGTTCGTTATAACTGAATTCGACTTTATTTCTTTTCAGTGGAGGCAATGGGTTGGCACACTTCTCCCCAAAAATTCATAAAAAAATACCCCAGAGAGAGCAATCATTCTTTATTCCATTTTTATAAATATATTCCCCACCAGACCACTCAGGTTTAGAAGTGCCGCGAGTTCGATACCCGGTTCGTCCTTGTCAGAAAACTTTCCTGACATAGGGGATACAAAAAAAAAATGGCGACTTGACCGCAGCGGAAAATTGCTACTGCAGGGAGTCTCCCATCGAGGGGGTTAGCGCACCAACCTCTCGATGAGTATAAGAAACAAGCCTGCCGTTCGGAATCGGCAATAAATTGTAGGTCCCGGGGTCTAATTAGCCCTCGTGTGCAGAAAATGACCGTGGTGCGACAAAAATTATCAATGATCAGACCACTCAGTGCCGGTTTAAGATAGCTTCGAGCTAAACTAGATGGCTATCCATCTGTAATTGTATGAAAACGATGGGGGTTATTTTTACAAGCTTTCATTTTTTCACCCATCTACTTCTTGGATTACATTTACTACCAGCACTCAAAAGAATGTCAATGAATGGTTAACAAATCTTTGTCTGCTTTCTTTATGGCAGCCCTCATTGAATGAAAAGTCTGCGAACACACACAACACTTTCTGTCTTTACAGTTACTCCATCCGTGGCCCTCCTGGAATATCCTAGGGCCCCCCTGAGGCCATATGGCCCCCGGTTGAGAACCACTGATCAAGAGTATGCGCGCATTCGTCCTCCTTTCTCAGTTTCCAAATATGGTAAGTTTGGGTCTAAAATTCCGAAGGACTCTTTTTTTTTTCCGCCACTATAGTGGCGCCATCTGTTCCAAAAATTGTGAAAAGTGACTTAACAAATGCGTCATGTGCTTAACGCTTTATTTCAGGAGTTTCAATGCACTGGTGATTTGTGTGTGCGCCGTAGAGTTGCATTCCCTCACAACTACGCTGACTCCCTGCTGCTGTGCCCGAGTGGCATGGTGGTAAGATGCTCGTCTACCATCGTGAAGGTTGTTGTCAGGGTCCCGGGTTCGAACCCAAGGGAGGATATCGATAAGATATTTTCCCTAACGAACTCGAGGCGACCACCGATAGACAGCGCCTTCACTTCCAACCCATCTCACTAATGGCAGTAAATTGCAGTATAGCGATATGGCCAGAGTTGGTGTTTGGTGAAGTAGAAGTAGTAGTCCCTGCTGCTTCGTCTTCGGAAGCTATTTGTTTTAAATGCCACCTTGTGTACTGACCCAGGAACACTGAACTCTAAATCAAGTTCAGTTTGATCATTTTTGTCGCACGCGAGGGCTAATTACAAATACAAATACAAATACAACGCCACAACAGGCAAATTGCCCAACGAGGTGGCTGACTTAAGAACATCATGGATCCCCGAGCCATTTTTTGGAGTCCCTACCTACTACTGCTACACCACACATGCACCCCCCCCCCCCCGCGGAACCCCCCAACGAATCGGTACATGCGGGAATGTGAGTGTACGTGTAGTGCAACCTGACGTAAAGTTTTGTTTCGGTGTAATGCTTGTTATGTGTAGTGCTTTCCTTTTCCCCCTAGTTTTTCTAACTATGAGTGAAGTGTTATGATTGAATGATTTACCGTTGTAGGACTGTTGCTCTCTGTGGCGAGACTTTTTAACGGGGAGATCGGCTCGCATTTGCGCCTTGAAGTTGGAAACCACAGAAAACCAACTTCAGCCGACCACCACTGTGGGGTTCGAACCCGGATCCTCGCATCACGAGTCCGGCACTAACTAATTAGACCGGGACCTACAATTTATTGCCGATTCCGAACGGCAGGCTTGTTCTTTTTATACTCGTCGAGGGGTTGGTGCGCTAATCCCTCGATGGGGGACTTCCTGCGGTAGCAATTTTTTCTGTGGTCAGGTTGCCGTTTCTGTTGTATCCCTGTGTCTGGAGAGTTTTCTGATCAGAACGAACCGGATATCGAACTCGCGACACCTCTGTACATCCTTTCTTACTTTAAGCGAGCATCTTATCGACCTGGGCTTCCTCGCCCGTCAAGTTCAGTTTGTGCTCTCCGTCTATAAGGAGCTGAAATAAACAAATGTCCACCTGTCGTCTGCTTCTTTGGAGACTATTTGTTTTTGATGCCTCATTATGGCTGACCCAAGAACTACTACTAAACCACACATGTACCTCGTCCATATTCCTCTGCGGAACCTCTAACGAATTGGTACATGGGGGAATGTGTGTGTACGTGTAGTGAAACCTGACGTGAAGTTTGCTTCTGTGTAATGCGCCTCGAAGTTGGGAACCACAGCAAACCAACTTCAGCCGACCACCACTATGGCGACGGTGGGGTTCGAACCCGGATCCTCACGATGCGAGTCCGTCATTATGACCACTCGACCACCACAGCGGCTGACCGAAGAACTGACCTCTAAATGAAGTTCAGTTTGTTGGCTACATGCACAGGTGCTGAAATAAACAAATGTTCACCTGTCGTCTGCTTCTTCACAGGCTATTTGTTTTGAATGCCTTCTTATGTGCTGACTGAGTATGGTGAGTGAACAAAAGAGCAACCTAGAGTGTGTGCAATCACAGGAATGACCGAAAGAATGTACTTGAGCGTGTGCAAGTATATCTATGACCAAAAAAAGTGACCCAGAGAGGGACCAAGTCAGTGAACGACCTAGAGAACGAGGGTCCAGTTCAGTGAGTGACCAAAAGTGACCTAGAGAGTGTGTGAGCCTTAGAGGGTGTGCATATATTAAAATGTATCTTGTTTAATGCAGATAATTTGTTCCAACATACCTTCCGATCCAAAAGTACCCACAAGGTACCAGAAAGCTTGTTGCGCGGTGAACGCTTTCCTACGGAAAATGTCCGAGTAGATGAGCGCGATCATTGACAGAAGCGCCGAATTCACGAGGAAAGCCGAAGCTATCATTATCCACACCTTGAAGAAATTGTAATCAATAACAGAAAATAAGATACTATATCACACACAATGTAAATATAGTTACCAAACGGCCCGTATTTTACGGGACATTTTCCCTTATTTTCGGCCATCCCGACTCTCTTAATAGAAATGTTCAGTTTTATCAATGACGCATTCTTTACTTCGTAGTACCAGTTACTAGACTCGTTGATGAAAGTAACTTTTATGAAAGAGCTGTTATTTTTTCCTCTCAGCTAACGCATTAATAATACTTTCTGTACTGAGATCAGCTTTGGAAAGTTTGTTGTCTCCGCCAGGAATCGAACTCTGGCTTCACATCACACTAATGTGCATGTCGAGGAAAGAAATACAATAGTTGTATGTATTTCTCCGTGTTATATCGGCCAGCGCATTTGTTCAGATTACAAAAGAGAACTACTACTTTATACCGTATAGTGGACTTCGTAAACATTTCTCTGCCGAATTTCTACACAACACGGTACATGCCAGAATGTGTGTTCAAAATGTATGTGTGGCCCCTGACGTATTTATGTTGACAGAGTAGTGCTTGTTTCGTGTTCTCGCTGGTGGAGCCATCTGTCTTCCGGATTTTGAGGTGAAGATGGTGAATGTTTGAATTTTCATGTTATGCAAGTGTCCTGTTGAAGGTTTGCCTGCTCTCTGCAGAGAGACTCTTTCAAATGAGAAATGGGCTGGTATTCGCAACTTGAAGTTGGAAAGCCTCAGAAAACCAACTTCAGCTGACCACCGCTGTGCCACCGACGGGGTTCGACCCTGGATCCTCACGATGAGATTCCAGCGCGATGACCACACGGGCAATGAACACAGCGGCAGTACAAAAGGACTGCTACTACTACTAAACCATACACATGTACCTCGTGCATATTCCCCTTCGGAACCTCAAACGAATTGGTACATGTTGGAATATGCGTGTACGTGTAGTGAAACCTGACGTAAAGTTTGTTTCTGTGTATGCTTGTTATGTGTAGTGCTGCCATCTAGCTGTGAGTAAAGTGTAATGATTGAATAATTGTATCGTTCGTGCTATAAATGTGTAAAATTATTTATTCTTAAATACAGGTAAATATAATTTATTTTGAATAATTTTTGTTGATCCAGCAATCCCATTGACAGTAATAAATAGTTAATACAAAAACCAAGCATGAATTCGCCAAATTTGACATTTTCGATTGTCTAAAGATAACAATTTTTACAAACTCCTTGGCGTCAATTTATTTTTTCAACGCCAATTTTTTACAAACTGGACAGTTTGTTTGAATTCCCCCACAAAATTGGTACTATGGTATAGTCTGGTTTACCATACTATGGTAAATGGTCTGTAAAAAAAAGGCATTTGTTGTACTTACGCCACCGGAGAAAGGCATGAGCACTGCATAAACTTTGCTCTTGAAGCCGGGCATCTTCGTGGTGATGGCCAGCGAGTACATCGAGTACGGAACCGTGAAGTCGACGACGTCGAATCGGTCACTCGAGATCGACAGCGTCCCTGCGGCGATATCCGCTTCCTTCAACAAGCAAACGTGAATCTCATCAGTATAGTACGGTATGTGTGCGAGAAATATATACAGAGTGTCCTAATGGGTATACACAGAAGCGGATTTATAGTTTCACCGCCTGTCGACTGCACAAATTTTGCCACTCTTCTCCCATTCTGGGGTCATTGAAGTATTACGTCAGCATCGGGGGGGGGGGGGTCGGATTTGCTGACTTTTGATGACAGGGGGGGGGAGGGGGGGTTTGAAGGTTGCTTACGTCATCAACCATCCCTTTTTGAAGATATGAAACATTCTAAGCTGCTGACGAAATTTTTCTGACGGGGGGGGGGGGTCAAAAATGGCTGAAAACATGCTTACGTAATACTTGAATGGCCCCTCTAGTCTAATTTTGTTAACCCACTCATTGCTCAAATTTGCTCCCCTCTCAAACTTTCCATCTTGGTATCCAACTTAGCACCTCCCAGTCAATATGTCTCTGTCTCTAAACCACTCCATTGATCACTCACCCACTTGTCCTTTGACTCTCTAGCAGGACTGGACAAGTCTATTGCCCGACATTCCCGGGCCATGTAAAAACTTTGACCGGGCATGCATTTTTTTTCCCCCGACCAAATGCACGACACGGGCATAAAATCACCGACGATGATTCAAGTGTTCCTACAAGCATGCGTGAAATTTCACGGAAATGCTGTTTTTGGCAGTAATGGTGCAAATGCGTACGTAGTTAACGAATTTTGATCTGTTTCCACGGTCCTAATATTTAGTAACCCCGTGCAATCATGGGCTCTCATAAACTACAACTTGGTTCGGAATGGAACCACGCATTCTGGAAAACGAGGAAAACCTAACTGCCAGCGAAATAGTATATCCTAATGGTATTCGCGAAAGAGGAGAAAAACTTCTTAGTTTTTGCATGAAAAACATAAGAAATATATTTCTCCAAAAAAATCATGCAATATATGGCTCCCATTACACAGCATATAAAATGTTTGAAGGGGATAAAAATTCTACGATTGCTTCAAAAAAATGTAGAAAAAATTTTATGCCACATTTCTATAATGCGCAACAATATGGGAGGAAAATATCCATCACAAAAATAAAGGGATCCCTGCTGCCACCTATCAAATAAAAATTATCTCTTTTTTGTAAGAAAGTCATTCACATTTTGCAAGCAGACAAATAGATCTGCTAAATTCCATTGCTAAATGCTAAATTCTATTGCTAAATGCTGAATTCTATTGCTAAATGCTGAATTCTATTGCTAAATGCTGAATTCTATTGCTAAATGCTGAATTCTATTGCTAAATGCTTAACTCTATTGGTAAATGATAAATTCCATTGCTAAATTCGAAATTCTACTTACCAAATGCTATTTTTTTAATTTCTCTCATTCCCAAAAACTTCGCCTTAAAGGAAGAAAACTTCGAGTTAAGGAAAAATTTGAACACTAAAATACGGATGAAGTGCCGGGGCTTAGTGACCTGGACTACTTGGTTTCGCAAATTTTAATATCAGCTCGATTCTGGTTTATGTCTCTTTCTATTACAATTACAAAAAGTCTTGCGCATCTTACTAATGTTAGTTTACCTCGCACAAACAACAACTGTTAAAATTTCTAAGCAAACTTGGCGATTCAAATGACGTTATTGCTCAGTTAACGTGTCAACTACTACGTTGACTTTTTCTACGCGGCGTATTAATCAAAAACCGGCCATTTCAGTTTCAATCGAAGAAACACAACAGTTTTAGTTTTTATTTGATAGGTGACAGCACTAGTTCTAGTTTTGTGATATTCCTTACATACAATACATATACAGGGTGATTACTTAATGACCCTTGCCGCATTTTACTGGCAAACCGTTTATTCTAGAGGCATACTTCCAATTAGGAAAAAGTATCAAAATAACGTGTGGGATGATATGTCATTCATGTTGCAAGGGGGTTACCAAAATAAAAATAAAAAATTACTTTTGTACGGGCACCTTGTCCTCAGAAGCCCAATTAGAAAGTTTTTCTTTGTCTCTCCTGAGGCCAACAAAAAATATTCCACGTTTCTAAGTGCAATATTCTCAGAGATATTTGAAAATCGGAGGAAAGTTGGGAAAAAACAGCACAAAAAAGTAACGGACAACCCTTGTTTCCATGATTTGTGCTGTTCTTTTAAACTACTGATTTTTTTAAAAAAAAGGACTATTTCGTTGAAATTCAAAGTAAAGAACAGCTTTGCGAGTATTATTGACAAGGAAGTTTTTCCTCTTAGGAAAGCTCTCCGGGTTCCGGGATTTTTATGGGTTCCGTGGCGTTTGATAATGCGAGACCGCAAAAAAGGCTGTCATGTCACGGAACACCAATTGGTGTTCCGTGACCAAAGACCTACTAATTTTCTACTAATTTTCCTACTAATTCTCCTACTAATTTTTTTCGACCATTCATTCCTCAAATTTGACTAATTTCCAAAAACTTACCACCCTGGGCAATAGCCCCCGTCCCTTGCAAATACGTCAGATTTCTCTCTGCACTTTCCGATAGAGATTTCACTGAGGCGAGAATATTTCGATCTGTAACATCGGGGTCTTTAAATAATTTATTGAACTTTCAAACTCATAATTAAGCAATAACGCAGTAACTAAAGACATTATTAAAGCTATAACTAAATATTATTGACGCTACATATCAAAAATGCTCGTCTTGATGTATTTTTCATCGGAATCTGAACAAATTGGACATATTTGGACACTTTGCTTTAACTACAGTATCTATTTACTATGGTCGACTGATGGACTCACCTCTCTGTGGACCATCCCAATCAGTCCTGTCCAATTGCCTTCCTCGGTTCTTCGCCCCCATTCGCCGTCTTTTGGAAACGCGATGTCGTACCTGTTACATTTGAAAATAATAACTTGTCATTGTGAATTTATTTTGGAACATTGGAAAATTATGGGAATTCATGCGGGATATTGTTATTGGCAAAGATATGCCCCTTTGATACACTGATAACGAAGTGTTTGAAAAGATTTGTTGACTGATTGATTATGAGTAGGGTGACCATACGTCCCGTATTTCCCGGGAAAGTCCCGGTTTTTTTCTTGCCCATCCCGACTTTTTCGCAAAAAAGTCCCGGTTTTTTCCGTTTTTACATGACGCCTACTTGGATTTTTATTCTTTATTGAAGTCAAAGATTTTAAATATATTTCAACGCATAAATTATATTATGATAATTACAACTATAAAGAACAACATTAATCTCCCACATTTGTCTTGTTGAACGTTTTATTTTGTGCAATTCATTTTAATCCACTGCAATTTTCAGTAATGCTTCATTTCCCGCCATAGCGATTTTTTCCGTAATTTCAGCAATATTTTGCAACTTTGTTCACTTTTGGCGTCATTCTTAGCGATAATTGGCGATGTCCCGTATTTTCCCGTATTTGGAAACTAAATTTCCCGTACTTATCTCGAGAAAATATGGTCAGCTAAATTACGCGATTTCGCTGGGAAAGCAAAGGTTCTATTCCCTCATATATAGGGTGACCATACATCGTGTATTTTCAGGGGCAGTCCCTGTTTTTTCTGTTTATTTGGATGTCCCGACTTTTTTTGCAAAAATGTCCCGGTTTTACACGTATTTTCAACGACGCCAACTTGACTTTTTATTCTTCAAATCAACGATTAAAATTACTTTTCCAACTCAGAAATTAAAATACGATATAATTACGACCACAAACAAGAATATTCATTTCACACATTTGCCTTTTTCTTTTTAATTCACTGAAATTTGAAGTCACACTTCATTTCTGGGACTGGTGACTTTTCTGCGATTTTAGTATTAGTTGGTAACTTTTTACATCATTTTTGGTGATAATTGGCAATGTCCCGTATTTCGAAGCTCAATTCCCCTACCATCCCGTATCTTTCTCGAGCAAATATGGTCAGCCTACTCATACATATCCGGCTGGTCCGCAAATTTGAAATGTTGAAAAAAAAAAATCACATAATAGAATGCTAAAAAAAAAAACCCACCAGAACACCTGCTGCCATCTACAGAAAATAAAGAAAACCGCATATTGTACCCTGTTCTCTATCGCAAAAAATATTTTATTCCCGTTAAATCTTTAGTTTCAAATACAAGGTGTTCAATAAATTCGTATTTATAAAAAAAATAAAATAGATAAAATTTTTCCCGATAGAGGACGCTGCACAAAAGCAAATAGATAAAGACAAATTTGAAGGAATTGGTACATTTAAATGCGGTTTGCGAAAAATATATTGTCGCGAGGGTTTTTGTTTACTTATTTTTTATTTATTTTTTACAGGCAGTTCAAATTTTTGTTGACAGGGGACGCTGCATGAAAATAAATCATTGGAAATATGCAAATCAGAGTTCTATAAATACATGGTGTGTAATTAACAGCTCATTTATGAATTTTCCTGTTACTGGCGCTTAGATAAGGTTTTTCATTGTGATGTTGACATTGGTGGATAAAGTACTCACTATTGGTGGAGTTGTTTTACCTCAGCTACGAATGGCCGGCTGCATTACGAACGTTTCAGACACAGAAGAGATTGAAGAAAGGTGCAATTACTCCTGACGGGTTTTCATGCAGTGACCTCTATCAACAAAAGTTTGAACTAATTACTTTTCTGTGGAAAAAAGAAATTCCTTCGTGTGAATAACTTTTTGCAAACAGCATTCAAATGTTCAATTTGACCGGTTCCTTCAATTTTTATGAATTTTCTAACTATTTACGAATTTATGGGCCACCCTCAAGATATTCGGCATGAGAAATATATTAATTGTTGAAATTGGACAGCGCAAACATGAAAGCGTTAACGGGTATTGAGAGATAGACGGCTTTTTCTCAGCCCAAGATATTAAGGAAACAGGTGTTTTCTGGATATCATTCTGGGAAAAAGTCATCTTCCCTCCACCGGGACTCGAACCCAGGCCCTTTTGCATACTGGCAAGCATATTACCATCTACACCACTGGAGACACGACCCTGCCTTCCTTATTTCACGCACTGTGTGGCGTGAGGCGCTGAAGTAGTGACAACGAATGAACGCCAGAACTTCGCCACTGGACTTATCCCGCGTAGTCGAGATCCCCTCCAGCCCAGCTTCGTAGAAATTCCTCAGAGGAATGTGTGCGAGGTGCATGTACGGTTAAGTAGTAGTAGTAGTAGTAGTAACCCAGCTTCGTGGCAGGCTCCGTAGACCTACATTTTGAGTCAAAAAATAAGAAAAAAGCAACAAACATATAAATTTTTTACAACTTATTTTCCCCAGACAATTGGATACTGTCGCGATTAACAATTTTTTTGGTGGCTACAGACGAGATGGCGTTGGGAGAAAAGTTCCGGGGTTTCGTTAAGAAGGATGAATGTACGTATATTAGAATGAAGTTATATTATTTTAGAAGTGATTGGGGGGGGGGGAGCATGCCAGCTCATCTGTTATCTTACACTTGTCATATTATATGCATAGGATACAACAAACAAACAAAACGGAGTCGCGTTTTATAATATAAAATATCCATCGGAGCGAGTCATCTCGCTTAACACCTTGTTGGTAAGCAAATGGGTTCGAAGCCAGCATCAGTTTTATTGGGTTGAGTTCACTCGCTCCGATGGATCTGATGAAAGTATACAAAATAGAAATATTGTGTGGGGAATATACACACAGGATACACATATACCAAACAGGAGCGGGATTGAACCGTAGGCTACTCTAAAAGTTCGTCAGACCTGGACAAATGCCCGAAATGGGAGAAAAACTGTCGGGCAACAATGGTTTTTGGGGCCTCAACAATTACTTTCGGAACGTTTACTTTGGTTACCGTGGTTTCCAACAATGCGTTTCAGACGTGTATATATGCCTTTACAATGGTTTGTCACACTTTAAATTCTGTTATTATAACAGTTTATTCCTTTATAACGGTTTGTAACTTTTCCAATCTCCTCTCAGTAATTGAAGAAAACCCGAGAAGAGCGCCGGGTATTTCTGCTAGCCTATGTATGATTTCTGATAGCCTATATAGCCTACGTATGACGTCGCTAACAACAGAGGACAACAACTACGACGACAAAATTGGGAATAAAAATCTTTAACGCCAGCTGATGAACTCGATACTTGCCTCAAATCATAAAAACTCTGTCACGAAGTTAAAAAATTATCATTATCCACTAACATGCGAGTTCATCTGAAAAATGACTCAGCACTGCTATCATTTTCACGTCGGTTGATCAAACTTGGCAATGGAAGAATTCCCGTAGGGACCCAAGCACTGGACTCATTACGTTCTCAAACGGATTTTGCCAGTTGTTAAACTCAGTTCAAGAACTTGCAGACAAAGTCTTCCCAAACATTGAACAAAATCACCGAAACCATGAGTGGCTTTGTGAGAGAGCGATTCTGGCATCGAAAAATGACAGTGTGAACAAGATCAACGAAAAAATCCTAAAAATTATTCCGGGAGACTCCACATCTTACAAATCGGTTGACACTGTCTCAGACACACAGCAGACAGTTCTGTATTCTGCAGAATTTCTGAACTCTTTGGATATTCCGGGGGTGTGCCACCACACAATTTGACCCTCAAAGTCGGAGCACCTACAATGCTTTTAAGAAATTTGGAGACACCGAGACTCTGCAATGGCACCAGACTCTGCGTGAAGAAATCGCACAATTACATCCTTGAAGCAACGATTCTAACAGGATGTGCTAAAGGAGAAGACGTCTTCATTCCACGTATCCCAATTATCACCGAAGAAACTAATTAACTAACCAATTATTCACTTTCAAGCGACTGCGGTTCCCGATTCGTTTAACTTTTGCCATGACAATCAACAAAGCGCCAGACCAGTCGTTACCAGTGGCAGGTATCAACCTACTTGAGCCCTGATATTCACACGGACAGCTTTACGTCACGTGTTGGTAATCCCAAAAATTTGGCGTCTACACACCAGATGGGAAAACAAAAAATATTGTGTGTCCACAAGTGATTGTGCCTGAAGATTTTAATCAAAATATTTTAAAACAAAAGTAATTTTTTCTTACTTGATGCAGAATTTTTTTGATTAAGAAATAATTAATAAGCTATATATATACATTTTTTACGGGACGGGCAACGTTGCCGGGTATCAGCTAGTATAAAATAAAAATTACACATATATTGTAGCAATTTTCCTACTGCACACCGGTTTGAGACCGGTTTATGGCGATAGCTTCAGTAAAAAAAGTAGTATATATCAGCCGGTCAGTCGAAAAATGTAGAAAAAGCTTTATTCCGTTTGATAGTTGGCAAGAGTGGTTTCAGCTGAACGCTGCTCGTGTTTCAAACAAAAGAAAATGTCCCATTTACATACAATTTCATTAAAATGTCACCTACGGGCAAGAATTTAAACTATTTTTTTTATGATTGCGCTCCTATGTGCCCCTCCCTTTCTCCCCCCCCCCCCCATTCACTATTTTCCCAATAATAAGGTGGAAATACGGTGAAATAACTTACTGGAGATTCAGTTTCTCTGAGATAACCTTCAGCATTTCGACATCGGATCCACTCTGGAGATCCAATCTCCCATCGGGAAATTCTTTCACGATCAAATTCGGTTCGACCTGTGTCGGAAATATGTCATAACATTATGGCCATGGAGACACTTCACAGCATCGAAAAGACATCGTCATAAGGCAGCGTTTTTCAATTAACACTTTGGTTTCTTGAAGAAGTTTCAGAGGGGTGGGAGGGGGTCCGTGAACTTGGATGCGAAAACAAGGCTGAACTTAGACACTTAATTGACAAATCTATTGCCCGACATGCCCGTGGCATGTGAAAATTTTTTTCCAACCACATGACCGATGCAGGTTACCAAACATTAACAAGGTATATAAACACTTTCGTTTTTTTACACTCATGTCCATAAATTAAGGATAATGCCAGCTCCGGCAAATAAAGGTTCAGAAACAAAACAAACGTTACTTTTTCATAAAGCCCATTTATTAAACAAAAAATAAAGAACAAAAACGATGGTGTATGTATGATACCATTCATAAAAACTACGATTTTTGCTCCCTGGAGCAATTGTAAAAAATATCTCCTTTACAAAAACTTACTATTACATGGTTGGTAAGATGATTAATACATTGTATGTCTCCCATGCGATGAAATACAGTCCGCACAACGCCTAGGCATGCTGAGTATCAAATTATCGATCTTGGGGAAGATCACTCCACTCAGCAAGCAATGCTCTCCGAAGTTCCGATACACATGTAGGAGGTGGTTGAAGGGCTGCAACTCGTCGGCCAAGCATGTCCCACACATGCTCTATCGGATTCAAGTCAGGTGAGAATGCTAGCCATTCCATACGGGTTATATCCTCAGATTCAAGGCATTCGTTTACGATGTTTGCTCGGTGAGGACGGCGTTGTCATCCATAAACACAAATTCTGCCCCCATGGCACCCCTAAACAAACGTACATGTTGTTCCAGAATGATGTCCCGATAAATTTGGGCTTTCATGGTTCCGGTTTGAACATGCAAATCTGTTCTGGAACGCAGAATAATTCCACCCCAAACGAGCAATGCTGCACCACCGTAACGGTGTCGTTCAATGATGTCGTCTTGGTGGTAACGGGTACCTGGCGTTCTCCATATGAAAGCTCGACGTGAATCAGACTGCAAGCTAAACCTGGACTCGTCGGAAAACATCACACAAGCCCACTGTGACGATGTCCACATTGCATGTTCTCTACTCCAGGCTAATCGCTGCCGACAGTGAGTTGCCGTGAGCGGAACACATCTGACAGGCCTGCGAGCATATAGACCAATATTTCCCAAACGTCTGTACACGGTTTGCCTTAAAACTGTGGTACCCGTGGCTGCAGATAGCTGACGAGACAGGTCGGATACTGTGCTCCGTCTGCTTCTTTTGACAGTTACTGCCAAATACCGGTCTTCATTCGGCGTTGTAACTCGGGGGCGACCTGTACTGTAACGTCCACTGACATTTCCGTTATCTTGGAATCGTTGCCAAAGCCTAGAGATGACACTTTGGGCAATTCCAAGTTCCTCGGATACTTCCATCTGAGTACGCCCACATTTCAGGCGGCCGATAATTCTACCACGTAAAAAATCATCCACATGCGTCCTCTGTGTCATAACTATTCGCTTATGGCACTGTTTGCCTTACAGAACTCTTGTGAACAATTTCACTTCTTTGCCACCATTCCTTATATACCCCCCTCTCTTACACTCTCGTCATTGTGACGTACTATCGGCATCCTCTGGTGGCTTCCTGAAATTTGCATATCATTCTTGCAGATGTGTGTGATAATTCTACAGGTGAAATTTTTACTTTAGATTTTGATTTCTGTGTGATTCTGAATTATCCTTAATTTATGGACATGAGTGTAAATTTTGTCATCGACGATGATGCAAGTGTTCCTATACACACATGCATGAAATTTCACAAAAATGCTTTCTTTGGCAACCATGATGCAAATGTGCAGTAAACGTTATTTTAATCTACACTGCTCAAAATAATTAGGGGAGCAAGCAAAAAAGTGAAGAAAACCGTGCGAGACAGCCACGTATTGGCATACAATGGATAGTACACGCGTATCAATGCGCAATACAGAAAAAAGACGTAAAAAAATTTGGAATTAAGCTTTAATTCTTTGAAAATATGGAAAAAACATGAAAAGATGATTTAGGGCAACAATTTGGTTGCATGTAAACGATAAAAAAAAGTACTGTTTAGACATGATGCATGAGTTTTAATAGGGCGTGTGGTCTCCTCGAACAGCTAAGACTGCTGCACACCTGTTTGCCATGGATGCGATGAGGTTATCGATCAGACTTTGGGGAATACTGTTCCACTCCTCAAGAAGTGCAATCTGCAAGTCTCGGACAGTAACAGGCGGCCTTGGTCGCACAGCAATGCGTCGTCCGAGCATGTCCCAAACATGCTCGATTGGATTCAGGTCAGGAGAGCACGCTGGCCATTCCATACGCTGTATTGTTTCAGCTTCAAGCATGTTCTCCACCAGACGAGCTCTATGCGGTCGGGCATTATCATCCTGGAAAACAAAGGAATCTCCAATGGCTCCAGCGTAAGGGATGACATGAGGTCGCAGTATCTCGTCTGCATACCTTCGGGCCGTCAAAGTGCCATTCCGAATGATATGCAGGTCCGTACGTCCGCCTATGCTGATTCCACCCCATACCATCCAACCAGCTCGTCTGTATTGTGACCTTTCACGAACGAATGCGGGGTTATTTCGAGTGCCCCTGTCCCTCCATACCAGAACACGTCGGGTGTCACACTCCAGACTGAATCGGGACTCGTCTGTAAACAGCACTTGGCTCCAATCATGTTGCTCCCAATCTCGATGTTCAGCAGCCCATCTTCTTCGGGCCGCACGGTGGCGTGGGGTCAACGGAATGTAGACCATTGGCCTACGTGCATAGAGCCCTCCCTCATGAAGCCGATTACGTACTATTTGGCTGGACACCCTTCGTCCCGTTGCCAAGAGCAACCGTCTTTGCAGCTGCGTAGCATTCTATGTTCTGTTTCGACGGGCTGTTAACCGTACATACCGGTCATCAGTTGCTGTAGTGGCGCGTGGGCGACCTTGCCCTGGTCGACGTCTAACATTTCCTGTTTCTTGGAATCGATTCCACAGCCTTGCAACAACACTTCTGGCGACTCCAACAGCGTCCGCGACACTACGTTGTGTTTGCCCGGATTCCAGTCTGCCTATAACACGCCAAGCCATGGATTCCGGTAAATCAAGTTGTTGAGACATCCTCAAGTCACCTTGTCTCAAAAAAAAACACTGCGTAATCGAATTTCACAGTTACGGCAGTAAAACAGACGTTTCTGCAACATCCCGATTTCTGCCCTTATCTCCTTTTTCTGGTTTTTGACATCATGAACTTTGATTTGCATACGAAGTTTTCTTCTTCCGTTTCCTGCTAGGATTTAAATTATGGATGATTCATTTTATGTTACTTATCGGTATACATCTTTGCGTAATTTTGTTAAAACCATGTGCTCCCCTAGTTGTTTTGAGCAGTGTATTTCCATGGTCCTAATATTTTGCAGCACGGTGCGGTCATTGCCCAATAGTCATTCGCAAATATTTGTTTCCATTATTTGCCTCTCCCGATGCGAAGAAGCGGCGTAGACTGGCTACACACAGGCCCAGGTTAGCTCAATATTTCTTGGCGAATATTTGCAAAACAATGAGTTGATTGTTTTCTCATAAAAGATCATGGACTCCCCCTCCTCCACCTGTAATTGAGCTCAAAATGGAACCACATACTGCAACTAGGCTTTTTTGAAAACGGAAACCCCTAGCAAAATAGTATATCCTAATATATAGTATTCAAGAAAGAGGAGAGAAAAAGGACGTTTACACATAAAAACGTCAAAATATGTATATTTTTACAAAAAAATATATATATATTGTTCTAGCTGTTACCCGCGGCTACGCTCGCGTGGATTTGGTAACCTGAAAATTACTCGGTGATGATTCCCCATGTAACATTTGAACCCCTCATGACTCCCGTGAGGGAGGGAGGGATGAATAGTGGATATAAATACATTATAAAATATACTACTGCCTAAATTTCATATTTATGGCTTCAGTGATTTCGGCTCAGTGATACATCCATATAACGTGGTGTACGTCAGCGCCATCTATCGGCTGTTTTTTAGTTATTTTTTTCCGGTCTTAAAAAAATTCCTGTGACATAGCGATGCTAACCCTGCAAACCGTTTCTTTTATTTCGGTTATTTTTCCGGTTTTCCTTCATTTTTAAAGTTTCTACGGACTTTCCCCCCCCCCCCACCCTGTATATAGATGGCCTTATTATACAGTATTTAAAGTGTCCGAAAGGGATAAAAATTCTGCGATTGATTCCGAGAGAGAGAAATTGTAGAAAATATTTTATGAGATATTTCTCTCCCGCACAAAAACATGGTGGAAAAATATCTAATAAAAAAATATGTGACCACCCCTCCCCTCCCTGCTGCCATCTATTAAATATAAGGTAAACTATCTGTTATTATTTTTTAAAGTAATGTTATTTGTTGATTTCAAACCGGTATATAGCACAAAAACGAACAAAATTTGTTATGATGTCATACATGATTTGTTTTTATGTTCATACCGGTGTAAATTTTATGCGTCAAAATATTAGTTAATATGTCTTTACGTTTGAAGCTAAATCAATTTTGTAAACACCGAAAAACATAGTAACCGGTTTTTTTTTGCGCATGGAATTTACACCGGTATGCAGAATAAAAAAATCATTCTAGTTTCATACCACGTTGTTCATTCCAACTCTGATATTGGCTTCTACTATTAACTACTTTATTTTAAGAATTATAACAGATAGTTTTGTTTTCATTTAATAGATGGCAGCAGAAGTCCTAGCTATTTTTCGTATTTGTAATAGCAAAGTATGAATATGAAACGTGTACTCAAATCAATGCAGTGATAATATTTTTCGGACACTTTGAAATATTCATACGGGCATCTATTATTTTAAGTCACATGCCCGACAGGGCACGTAAAATCTCGGAGATTCGTCCAGCCCTTGTCTCTTATTGTTGTTTCTATATTATTATATCCTTATTATTCCGCGAAAAAGTCCGCTACCTTCATCTCATAGGCAAAGGAGAGGGGGGATCCATGATTTGCCTCTATAGCCCCGTTCACATGGGAAATAGAAAAAGCGGGTTTAAAACCCAATTCAAGAATTTTCACCAGTGACTGCTCTCCTTTTTTTTCCTTACGAAGGAAAAAAGCCGTCAAGCGGGTGCTAGAACTCCTAATGATACCGCAATATTTGCACATGTGAACGGGACTTATTTGGCACAAGTGGAATACAGGGCCTTAACAACTGGGGGGGGGGGGGTGAGAACCACTGCCCCATTCGGAAAAATTCAGGGGTGGCAATTTTAGATGGGAACAAAGAAAACCATTATAAAATTATCGAATTTTGAAGTTGTAGGGGTGGTAAAATAACGTTTGCCCCGGGTGGCAAAAGTCCTGGTTACGGCCCTGGTGGAAAATAATGGTCAAGAACCCTTATTGTGCTATGCAAAAAGTATTATTTTAGAAGAAAAAGAGTAGAATTACTTGTGCGACTGCCAGTTTGACGACGATTGCCTTGTTGTCGTGGGTGTTATTCCCTGGATTTTTCGAATCGGTCGCTGATACCTTCCTGTCCTTGACGAATCGTCCTCGATCGTGATTGGAAATCATTTCAGTCATCGAGTATTTCGTAAGATTCAACTTTGGGAGAGACACGTATTTCTAAATTTGAAGGATGAAAAACCATCTTCTTTGGAGACAAAAAAAATGACGAGATATAAAAGACGTCCCTTGAAGAAAACGTGGATATACTTACCACGATCGAAACAAAGAAGAGCCACGAGGTGACCACGGAAACGACCGCCATCAGTGGCCGGGAATTAACACCCTTGTGACAACAATAGGGAGATACACATTGTGAATTGATGAAGTGATAAAAAAAAACGCGAAATGAAATTGAAGACACCAATTTGGCATTTTATTGTTGTTTTTTTTCGCTTGATTTTTAAAAAAGCGATCGATCGGTTTTTCTCCGAGCGACGTGTGTCTGCCGTTCGTGTCTGTCACGTATTTATTTATTCATTTGTGTCTCATCGACTCTCAGTATCGAAACGATATATCATCCGATACTCGTGCAGAAAAAGAAATCAGAACTTTAGGGGGAGGGACTGAATGCAAATTGTGGAAGAACTCGTTCCCTGGTGGAATCGGAGCCGCTCATACATTACTTTAAAAATGAGCTGCTCTAAATGTACCCTGTTCATCGCGAATGTTTATTCTAAATGATTTTCGTTCAAGGAAACAGATATTTTCTGTATATTATGCCGGGGTGAACTCGGTGAGAGTAGTCACTTGGTTTCCACTGGGACCTCGAGCCCAGGTCCTCTTGCAAACCGGTCAAGCGTGCTACCATTTACACCACTGTGGAGACGCTACCCTGCCTTCCCTATCTAAAAAAAAGGCTTTTCTATCTCTCGCCCGATTTTTGTTCAGTTTATTACGTCAATTCTGAATTGAGCCAAGTGACTCTGGCTGATTTCTAGTGACTCTGATTATACTCTTGTTGATGCTTCTTGGACCCTCTTAACTCTGAATGGAGACCTCAGTGATTCTGAGAGAACCCTCTTGACTCTTAATGGACCCTGCTGATGCTTTTTGCACTCTATTGATGCTGAATGGACTTCGCTGATTCTAAATAGAACCTCTTGATTCTGAATAGACTGAAGCTGAATGAGCCTCTTGATTCTGAATGCACCATGTAAATTGTAAATGGTCCTTATATTGACTTAGATGTATCCTGCTGACTTTGATTGAATCTTTTTTGATAGTTATTATAGTTTACTCTGAATGGACACAGTCGATTCTGAACGAAATCTGCCGACTCTTACCAGACAGCATCAGAGCTTTACCCCCCATTCCCAGCTCCAAAGGGCTGATAGTGGGAAATCCAGAAACCCTGCTGGCTCGAATAGGAATCCATTTCGATAATCATTACAGTTGACTCCAAATAAATCCGGTTGACTTTAATTGGATCCTTTTAACTGAAATGGATCCCATTGACTCTTAGTGGACCCGGTGATCGAACTCTCTTGACGATCACCGGGTCCACTAAGCGTCACTATTTTGATCCTTTTGAATTGAAAAAGACGGACCATGTGAAATAGCACTATTGACTCTGAGATTGGATTCTTTTGACTTGAACGTATCCTGTTAACTCTAATAAAGAAGTTATTTTGATAGTCATTACTCTCGTTATAGTTGACTCTGAACTGATCCTGTCAACTCTGAATGGAACCTCGTTAGGGGAATAATCACATATAACTACAACAGTACTTTACGGCATGTACCAAGTTTCCCAGAGGAATTTAAACGGGTTGAATAAATCGATTGGTAGTAGGAATGGTAGGATGTTCAGGTAGCGTTGGCTTTTTGCGTTCCATGGACTTTTTGCGGTAAAGACAGAGCCACACTCATGCGCAATAGTCATTCGCAAATATTTGCTTCCAATGTTTGTCTCTCCCTGATGCAAAGAAGTGGAATAGGCTGGCTATACACTGGCCCAGCTTGGCCCAATATTTCTCGGCGAATATTTGCAAAATGATGAGTTGATCGTTTTGTCATAATAGCTCACGGATCTCTCTCCAAGGACCTCCAGGAAATAGCCGCTGGTGTAGTTCGTGTTGCATGAACCAAGCATCTCTTTGTTCCCAAAATATGGTCGTATACCCATTGCTCAACCAGATTTCATTTTGAACATCTGCCCTCTCCGAACAACACATGAACTTGGAAGAGGTCCAATAAACACCGATACTCGAATCGTTAGCCGCTTTTTAAATCGCGAAACGACAGTAAAAGTAATTTATTGAAGACGGAACTGTTTATTGACATTTCGCAAGATATCGCGTGACACTTTGAAGAGAAGACTTTTGACACTTTCACCTTTTTTCCTAATAAAAAAATACTATTCATTGTATTTGTTTTTAGGAAAAACCAGTCGGTCCCGCTTAAGGGGGGGAGGGGGTCTCCTACCTTTTAACATGGTAAAAAACTATTTTTTATGTAAAAATATTGATTTGTTTCAAATTTTTTCTATTATATTTGATTATGTTATGCTATCCTATGTGTTAGTGCAAAATTTTTACGTCTCCAAAATTTAATTTTTTTTTACAAATTTTCAAAAACAAAAAACAGCTTGCGGGTGAAATAACATGATATCATTGAAACTGAATGAAAATAAAGGAAACTGTTCAGTTCATAAAATGACAAAAAAGATTTGAGATCTGTATTCATAAATACTTTGGGGTCATAATTTTTTTTAAATTCTTTAAATTTTTTCTGAATTTTTGAAATTCGATTCTGAATAAGATTGAGACGATGAAACCTCTATCTTTTTTCATCATTTTATGAACTGAACAGTTTCTTTTGTTTATTCAGAGTCGTTTTTTATTCAATTTTAACTGTACATTGATTTCATGCGATTTTATCATGTGTGCAAGCTGTTTTTAACGATTTTTTTTGAAAATTTGTAAAAAAAAATTATGTACAGGGTGGGCAAAGAGTCCGTGTAAGCTTTAAAAATTCATAGAAACCGGAAAAATAACCGAGATAAAAAAAAACTGTTTGCAGGTCACGGGAATATTTTAAGACAGGAAAAAATGTTACTCAACAAATTAATCAAAAAAAACCCCCTCAAAAAACATCCAATAGATTGCCTCCAAACAACACCACCTACAGAACAAGGTATCCGCACGAAGCTCGTCACGTCACTGAAGAAGGTCATCTCCCAAGGTCAATCTCCGGAAAGGCCATTGGATATACTGCAAAAAAAGGTAAAGATAACGCATGCCCGCGGCCTGCTATATTCAATGTCAATAATTGAAATGGCCTCCTTCAGTGACGTGACGAGCTTCGTGTGGAGGCCTTGTTCTATAGGTGGTGTTGCTCCAAATCGTTTATTACAGCAGTATGTGTTCCACGTGACCACCACCACAGGGGATAACACATTGCTGGTGAGTCACAAATCTAGCAACGACAGAATGCAGCAGGTCCACATACACGGTTTACAACAGTGAACTGATTTGAACGTCTCATTTGCATATTTCCACAGAAGTCGCTCGTACCAGCGCCACCTATCGTCCTTTTTTTAGTTTTTTTTCCCCTGTCAAAAAAATTCTCGTGACCTAGCGATGCTAACCCTGCAAACCATTTTTCATTTCGGTTATTTTTACGGTTTTTATGAATTTTATGAAGTTTCTTCGTGACTTTTTGCCCACCCTGTATATTAGAGATATGTAAAATTTTGTACTGGCATAGGATAGCACGCACAATCAAATTTTATACGTGCCGAAAATTGGAAATAAATCAGTGGATATAACCGATATTTTTAAGAATATTTCTACATAAGAAAGTTTTTCGCCATGTTAAAAGATAGGAGACCCCTTAGTCGGATAACGGATACGCCGCTTAAACGTCTCCGAAATTTTTTCCATCGAGACAATGTTAAAAAGTTCCCCGCTTAATATGATAATTTCAACGACTTTTCCGTGCTTAATCGAATATTCCGCTTCACGCGTGAATTGCTTCTATTGAATGAAGCATTTGGAATTAATGGAAAATACAGTCTAATCCAGTTTTAACGAATACCGTTATAGCGAAAATCTAGGAACTTCGTCGAGAGTGACGAGCTTCGTGGCCCCGTGTAGCCGGAACTCTTTTTCATCTCATATTTTTACGGCTCGGTACGAGCATCTGATAAGTTTACGCAGGAACAATGCGAAGATTGGAATTGCTTTATGACAAAATTTCGTTTTAACGAAGTGATTTCTCCACTCTCTTGGAGTTCGCTATAACGCAGTTCGACTGTATTAGGTTAAGATAAATGCATTCGAAAGTGGTGCTACTGGCCTCAAAGCATTCAAGTCGTCTTCGATACCCCGTGAATTCCATTATTTCATTTTAATTGTCTGTTGAGCCAATAGAGGGCGCTCGCTTTCCTTACGAAAACTAAAAATCTTAGGTATTGCGATCACATTGCAGTTAAATATAATTTTCATTCCATTTTTGACGTCTGATTTATTCAAGAGGCTTTATTTTTTATTGATGCTTTTTCACGAGTTTGGGGCCATTCAAGTATTACGTCATCATCGGTAGGGGAGAGGGGTTTTCCGATTTGCTGACAAGGAGGGGGGGGGATAAGGCTTACGTCATCAACCACCCTTCAGGAAAATATGAGTTAGAATTCAGAGAGGCAGAGCTGATGACGAAATTTTGCTGACGGGGGGAGAGGGGGTCAAAAATGGCTAAAAATTTGCTTACGTAATACTTTAATGGCCCCTTGTCAGCAAAACACTGACCCTCCCCCGTCAGCAAAATTTCGTCAGCAGCTTAGAATATTTCATATCTTCAAAAAGGAGTGGTTGATGACGTAAGCAACCTTCAAATCCCTCCCCCCCCCTCCTTGTCAGCAAATCCGAAATCCCCTCCCCCCACCTCGATGCTGACATAATGCTTGAATGACCCCTTTTCAATATACAAAATATATACTAACACTGTCAAATGGCAATCGAATTGTTGCCCGCTTAATCGGATATCATCATGTGCTGGAATCATTGATATCCGGTTAAGGCCCCTTTCACACGGAGCGGATGCGGACGCGGGTCCGCATACCCTTTCAAACGAGCGCTGAAGATGCGGACGAATCGCCCGCATCTTTAGTTCGAAATTCGTGCATAAAAACTGTTTTTTCTCAATTTTTGTAATTATTTTTCTCCTTCACCCCTGATTCAGTGCCCATAGGCAGCCTAGAGGCATTCTTTGGTGGTTTTTATCATTGAGCCTAAAGATGCCTCCATTCCGATCCTCACAAGTAGTCGATGAGAGAAAATATCTTAAAATATTTTCAAAAAATTTTGAAGAAAAATCTATCTTTTCGGAAAAATATGAAAGAAAATTCCAAAAACACATCCAATGTTCGAAAAATCCAATCCAAAAACATCCAAAACATTCGATGTTCCAAAAAAAAAAAAAAAATTCAGCAAATATCAAAGAATTTGCAAGTATAAAAAAAGGGAGGGGTTGGGACTTTTAAAATGTCTGTGCTTGGAAATATTCACATCACAATTCTGTCTTAGGCCGGGATTACACTATAAAAGTTTTGTAAAAGCTCTTTGATAAAACGTGAAAAATTCAACCATTAAGATTACCGGTTGCATTTGCTTGAATGTAACCGATGCGCCTATTGGTTCAATTTTTCAACTTTTATAAAAGATCTTTTACAAAACTTTATAGTATAATCCCGGCCTCAAGTACGGATTACACTATAAAAATTTTATAATAATTCTTTTAAAAAAGCAACTAATAAATTTATCGGTTGCACTTGCAATTTATTAGTTGCTTTTTTCAAGTTTTATAAAATAACTTTCATAAACCTTTTGGAGTGGAATCCCATCCTTAGATTAGTCTCTTATGAAATATAAAATTTCATTTTTTTAAGTTTATAGACTGAATATCGAGTAAAATATACTTGTAGGTATTCGGGAGGAACCACCAAAACTATTCAAGCGCTAGGGTCTTCAAACGTCTTAATCCGGCCCTGAGTGAACACCGTACGTGGATAACGTTATTTAGTAAAAGTATTTTTTTTAAAGTTTAAAAAAATTAACAGATTAAAAATTTAAAAAAATAACAAATATTTAAAATAATATTTCAGATATTTTTAAATAATTTTAAAAATTTAAAAAGAAAAAAATTATTATTTTTAAATTAAATTTAAAAGTTATTAAAGTATTAAATTAATATTACATATTCGTAATGAACAGAACGGCTTATAATTTTGGTCCCGTCAGTGGCCGTTGTTGGCAGGTTTTATTGTATAAAATTGTAACATATGGACAAAAGGCAGTTAAAGTTGCTATATCTCAATCTCAGAACGAAACAAAGGGATAGACGTATGTAGGTACATTATATTAATGAGCAGGGACCATCATATGGTGTTTCTAAGGGTATTTATGGCAAATAATTAAAAAAAATTCCGTGAAAAATCACCTTCAAAAAGTAGCCAAAGATGCGGACGAATTCGCTCCGCATCCGCATCGTCTGAATAGCCCCGAATAAACCTATTGTCAAAACTTCTATGTGCGGATGCGGAGCCCGCACTTAGGTTTTGACACATGCGGACGACGTCCGGACCCGCATGAACATTTCCTAGGTGCGGAGATTTTTCGGCTCGTCTGAAAGGCGCAGTATATTCCAATTGTTAAAACTTCTTCCGGACCCGCATCCGCATCCGCTCCGTGTGAAAGGGCCCTAAGCAGGACCGACAGTAATCTTATTTTCGTTTCGTTTCAATCCTTTCGCTACCGACCTAAAATCCGTCGGATTACGTTCTTTCCTCGCCGCAAAATTTTGTTCATCTCCTCGACACCCATAACATTTATTTCTTCAGCATCCGAGAAACCCAGATGCGTACCACGTGGGGCTTTAATAAATACGCTGCAGGGCACGACCGACAGACAGTTCAGCGGAAAAGGTCATCGTAGAAAGTCAGAAATGGTGACATCTTTCTGTGGCTTCTTCATACGATATCACACACACAGTGGAGCCATTATTATTATTTTTTAATCTTCTCCTTGAACAGAAACTTGTCCTCGCATTTAATATGAAGCACTCTTTATTCATTTCCCCTTTGAAAAAATCTTGTGGGTTATTCCTTTTTTCCATCATCTGATAACGTTTGTTGTACAGCTTTGGGGCAAAAGGGGATTTTTTTTTTATTAGCTTTAATAAACCAAAACATATCTAAGATGGCGTTCTGTCCCGGTCCTCACATATGGATATTCTCAGTTTTTTGTGTTTGTTTTTCTTTCGGAGGATAGATAACATGTTGTCGTATCTTTCTAGGGAATTCCAGTCGCCAAACAGTATTTGAAATTAGTAACTTGAGATTGAATTTCTCTGTGAATGTGTCTCTGTGTGATGGTAGGTCGATGAAACCACTTGTGGTAGCATTTCATGCGTTGCAAATTGTCACGCAAGTTACTGCAAATTTTCCCTGCAAAAGTGTTACAGTGAAATGTCCCTCGGATGCTGTCACCCCTGTTTTACGGCAAAATAAAAATTTTCCGGCAAAAAATCTATTTAAATAATGTATTTCGAACTCCTGTTTAACGATCACCCTCAGACAGTCACACTAGCCATTTTCATCATTCGTTCCATTGAACTGGAATCCATGTATGGACACCGATAGTTTAAATTTTGGTTCGAATTGTGCTCACTAGATGGCAGCAATCAACTTTTTTTTTTTTTACATTTGGCTACTTTGGGGTCATTCAAGTATTACGTCACCATTGGGGGGGGGGGTTTCGGATTTGCTGTCTTTTGATGACAAGGAGTGGGGGGGATTTGAAGGTTGCTTACGTCATCAACCACCCCTTTTTGAAGATATTAAATATTCTAAGCTGCTGACGAAATTTTGCTGGGGGGGGGGGGTCAGTGTTTTGCTGACAAGGGGAGGGAGGGGGTCAAAAATGGCTGAAAATCTGCTTACGTAATACTTGAATGGCCCCTTTTGAATGAAATTTTAGTTTGAAGTTTGCTCATGTTTGGCAATTTTGATGTCCGTTTGGTATCTGAACTCACGTGTTGCTGGTGTTGCGCTCGTATATTTTACATTATTCCACGCTGTTTGATTTGGCCAGCTCCAGTAATCGTCACTCTCTATCACTGAGAGAAGAAATTGATGTCTCGAATACAATGAAAAACGTAAAATTGGGTGTTCGCGTTCTTGAAAATCAATTTGATACATTGATTGAATACATTTTCCTGTAAACACAAAGACGGGAAGTCACTGGATTTATTCTCTCAGCTCAAAATACATTTTGAAGTACTTGGAATACTGAACAAAACCCACAAACATCGATTGATCGGTTATTCTAAAGGATGTAAATTCGGTATATAAACCCTGTTCAATATTTCCTTTGTAATTTTAATTGCGTATCTGTGCAATATTTATGTATTTCCAGGATTTTAAGCGCATCTCATATTGTCAGAATTTCATTCGTATATTCAAATAAAGAACCATTTCAGCGTATAATACAACTTGAACACAGACCCCCCCCCCCTCCGATACGTTTACCTCTCTTTTACGGACAATTTTTTTTCGTCCTATGAGTGCCCGTAAAAGAAGGGTTTTATTGCCCATGTATTTCTTTAGTAATGCTGTGGTGATAGTGAGATGAACGACCATTTGGGTAATATACGAGCGATAGCACTGCCTGGAATACCAACTAGAGCGGCGTCTGCGCCGTAACAATAATTAGTACGACCATAATTTATTGCCATTTACTGTTTCAGGATCGCGCTTCTTCTCAAGGTCATAGGCTACATCCTTGACCGCAGGTTCCAATCCTCAGCCCTACCTCGCGGCGATAATGGAAACAGAAAAGATGGCTTTCAATGCTCGTATTATTACAGCATGGAGAGGAGGGAATATGTACACACGGCGGATTGTTGTATAACATTTCACGGAACGCCCCCCACTGTATACGGCCATGTAGTTCCACTGTAATAACCTCGATCCCATTTAGATGAGAATGGATTCATCTCCCGCCCAGTATTCTTCAGTCACAAAATTAAGAGAGACTCTCCCATTTATAAAAATATCCACTGGTCATTCGAGATCAGAATTACTGTATGACTGGATTGACTGAATTTTTAAAAAAAAAATACAAATACAAATACAAAGCCACAACAGGCAAAATGCCCAACGAGGTGGCTGAGAAAAAAGATGCCCATAACAAATATGGATGTCATATATTTCAAAAATACAGCAACCCTATTAAAAACGGAATTAAATTTGAAACCAATTGATTTATTTACATAAGAATATCGAAAGTAATGTAACTGTTTCTTTTTTAATCGAAATTTCGGAAGAAATACGAAAATTCAAAAGGAATTTGGTCACCACAAATAAAAATCTAAAATTATTCAAGACGGTAATTATAATTTTCCGTGTTTTTGGCGTGGGAAAAGAAGTCACCAAGTTACAATTTACCTAGTATTGAATCATAGTCGGTGCAGGACAGGACTTGGGCAGGCGCGGGCCTAGGATGGCCAGATCATGCGACTGAGAAACCGGGACAAATCCTGATAAAAAAAAACCGGGATAAATCTTGATAAAAACCGACGTAACGCAAATCCACTAGTAAAATCCGGGACATCTTGAAAAAAATATTTTCAGCGGGCATCATAGTGTCCAATCCAAAACCCTGGACCTTGTAGCTCAGCGTTCTTCAATCTTTTCATATTTACAGATCGCTGAAATTAGTGAAAGTTTTCGCGAACCGGTGAAAAAAAAGAAATTTGGAGGAAAATTTTCTAGATTTTTTCTTCACTTTTTATATTTATAGTAGCTTATATAAATACGAGAAACCACGTGAAGCTAGGACTCCTACTGTCACCTATTCAATAGAAACAAAACTATCTGTTGCACAGTCGAATCCCGTTTTAACGAATACCGTTATAGAGACAAAATCTCGTTTTAACGAACACTTTTCTAATCCCCCAGATAGGTTCACATGAGAACAATGCAAAAACCTGGAATTCCTTTATAACGAAATTTCGTTATAAGGAAGTGATTTCTCCGGTCTCTTGGAGTTCGTTATAACGGGATTCAACTGCGATTCTTAAAACGAAATGGTTGTTGGTTTTAAACTGATAAGCAGAATGAAAATGTACAATATGGGGTATGAAACTTTAATATTTTTATTTTTATGTTGCATACCGTGTAAACTTCATGCTCCAAAATACCGGTTCCTTTCATGTTGCGCACCGATTTGAAACTAACAATCAACGTTACTTGAAAAACTATAACAGATAGTTTAGTTTTTATTTGATAGGTGGCAGCAGAGACCCCCATATTTTTGAGATATGCATTTTTTCCAGTATCTTTCTGTAGAAGAGAAATGCGGCGAAAATACTTTTTTACAATTTTAGAATCAATATCGCAGACAATTTTTATATCTGTTTCAAATTCTTTATATACTTTATAATAGGGCCATATAATATACATATTTTTATAAAAACATGTTTTTGCGTTTTTATGTAGCAGAGGCTCCATGTTTTGTGTTAGATATTATTTCCCACATTTTTGTGTTGGAAAGAAATGCCACATAAATATTTTCGGCAAAATTTTAGCATCAATCGCAGAATTTTTATCCTTTGCGGACACTTTATATTCTGTATAACAGAGCCATATAATAATTATATAATTTATTTTGGGAAAAAATATTTTTACGTTTTTATGCAAACTAAGTTCTTTCTCTTCCGTGAATACCATTTAGATGTACTATTTCGCTGGAACTGAGGTTTTTCGTTTTTCAGAACATCCCAGTAACAGTATATGATTCCATTCTGAGTCCAGTTGTAGTAAATGAGAGAGAGCCTATGACCGCACCGGGCTCATAAATATTAAGGCCATGAAAATACATCAAAATTCGTTGAATACACACATTTGTATCATGCAGCGAAATTTTACGCATTTGGGTAGTAACCACTTGCATCATCGCGGGTGAAAAATTTAAAACAAAGAGGAAACGAACGTTTTTGTCCGAACTTAAAAACGAAACTTCATTTCCTCCCTCTCTCTCTCTACTCTTCGTCTCATTTCTCGATTATTGTTATATAAAATTTTCCATGGTCAATTCAACATGGATACCTCTGGTATCTTAGCCAAACCACCCTACATCTCTAGAAGACTCTACCATTCCCTTAAATTAAAACCTATTTTTGCTTCCACTTTGCTGCTTTAAATACCGCTTCTTTCCTCATACCATTGGTGAATGGAACAAACTCCCCAGCTCTATATATTGTCGAATCCCCACTATCGCTAGTTTTTTGTCCAATATCAAACAATATCTTTGTCATTTTCAATCGCATCCTCTTGTATAGGCCCCACGGTCAACAATATTGTATCCATAAAATAAAATAAAGTATTCAGTTCTTTTTTATTCATGTGGTCTTCTGAAAAAAATTTTGTGGACTGTGTCATAGAAACATACGACCGCAAGTTTTGACGCGAATACATTTTTTGTGCCTTTGAATCACGTGGTAGATACTGACATAATGAAGTTATGCATTATCATCGGCTTTGTCTTTGGAACAGCTAACAAACGATCCCAATGTCGTCTATTTTCGTTGGGAACTGCTCGAGATATAGGGTGAAATTGTCGCCCCTCTCCCAATGGTCTGCGCCCAAGATATCAGACTCACATACATGCACACTCACAATTATACATCCATTACTACCTAGTCTGTTCCTTCATCCGGGGTCCCCAAGGGGCCCGCCAGCCCGTATGTTGATTTATGGCCCGCTTTAAAGGCCAGGCATCATCGTAAAATTCTGATTCCGGTTCTGGTAGACACCAGACCAGCGTGCTCCACACTAGTTTCGGCCCTGTATTGCAGCGTACTACAAGCCAGTTGGAGAGAATTTCGAAATAATCTGTTATATACTTTTCTGATGATGATCATCGTGACTAATCCCACGGGCCACTGACTTTCCACTTCGAAATGAAGAACTCGATGTAATGAGCTTCACTAACAATTATAGAAGCTATTAATCCCAGGGCTAATTACTGAGCTTTCAAAAGCTTTTAATGGAGATTGTTGTTATCTGAATCTCTCGTAATTAATCTTCATTTGATTTCTCTCCCCCCCCCCACCCGTCAATCATTTTCTAGGAATTCCCCCCCCCAAAAAAAAAATCCTTAAATAGTTCTGACGAATGTGATGCTTTCACTGAATTATTATTTTTCGGGTTGAATGGGGTAACACACCTTTTCTTGGGAAACCCGTCCGACGAGTCATTCCGAAATTACCTTGATGAAGAACGAACGAACGAAGTGATGACGTCACATAAATGATGCGATTTCAGTAAGAAAATGATGCATCTCGGGAAATATTTCTTTCTTTTTTCTTTTGAAGACAACTAAATGCCCCCCCCCCCCCCGATGTGATTATTTCTAGAGGGGAACCAAAACTAAAATTTTGTCGATGGAAGTAGGGACGAATGGGGCCGCGAGGTTGTAGGGATCTTAGTAACAGAGCCGCCCTTATACGGGTGTGTGCGACAAGTCAACACCCCCATAGGTAAGATATGGGGGGGGGGAGGTTGGAGAAGTGCCGTGGCACCGGGTCCCGCTCGTTATGAGGAGCGGCCGCACTCACGGTAAATTATTGGAAGCTTTTATCAATTCCGTAATTACAGTAAAACCTCGTTAAGTCGTCACTCCGGTTAAGTCGTCATTTTTCTTCAGACCCTTCCAGCTCTCATAGACCACAGTGTTATTAAACCCTCGTTTACTCGTCGCTAATTTCGGTTAAGTCGTCACTATGAAAAAGTTTGAGAAAGAGGAACAGACTATTTTTATGGCTCCTATTAAAAAAAGATCTTGTGTGTTAACAGCATTGCCATATACTTAAAAGTCACCATAAAATCCTATGTACCCAAACGGAACCGTTTAAGTAACGAAAGTTACTCTGGGGAAGTTCATTTGCCGAATAAGGTTTTTGGAAAGTTGGGGACTGTTCAAGCTAGATCTCATTTCTGTCTGGGGTCCATTGGAGAAACTGGGCAAACCGCTTGACACCCAAGCTCTGTCGCAAGAAGCAACGTAAGCACTTCGCCCCCTTCCCCAGGGGGCGGGACCAGGGCATCTCCGCAAAACCAAAATTTATTGATACGTCAAAGATTAAATAAAGGAAATCAAAAATTACGTAAATCAAAGAATGAAATTAATCAAGTTAAAGTCAAAGTGCAACGCGCGTGCGCGAGCATGGATCATAAATAATCATAGAAAGCATGGCCTCTACTAATTTAGGACTTGAAATTTAAACAAAATATCTTTGTTGAAAACAACTAGACATTCTTTCCCAAGTAAAGGTCTTCTGTTTACTTTTCCCTGCCCAGGGCCCCTCCACCAAGTCATAAGTGTTCGAGATTACTTTGTACATAGTTGCATCATGAACTACTGATGAAGAATTCAAACACTAAAATTAAATATGATGTATATGTAAAATTAATGTGCAATAGAGAGTTCTGTTATGAAGAAAAGCTACTTGTTAAAACAGTTTGTTAGTCTAAATTAAAAATTACTAGTATAAATCAAAGTGCACCCCAGTACATTTTACCACAATAAGTAATAAGAGATCAAAAAAAGGTAAAAAATTGCTATTATTTTTTCTTTCGCAATCTATAAATTTTATTAATATTGTTACTTTGATTCATACTTTATTGAATGTCATATTACTTTAAATTTATACGATTTTCATAACATTGCACATTAAACGGAACTCCGCTTAAGCCGTCATAATTTTTCGATAACTTGAGGTGACGACTTATCGAGGTTTTACTGTATTTCCTGCATTGATTCTAAACTTTCATCAATTGCGGTATCATTTCTTTCATTAATTCTGAGTTTTCATCAATCCGGAATTATTTCTTAATTTTCATCAATTCTGGAATTATTTCCTTCATTAATTCCCAATTTTCATCAATTCCGTAATTATTTCTTTCATTAATTCCCAATTTTCATCAATTCCGTAATTATTTCTTTCATTAATTCCCAATTTTCATCAATTCGGTAATTATTTCTTTCATTAATTCCCAATTTTTATCAATTCGGTAATTATTTCTTTCATTAATTCCCAATTTTCATCAATTCCGTAATTATTTCTTTCATTAATTCCCAATTTTCATCAATTCGGTAATTATTTCTTTCATTAATTCCCAATTTTCATCAATTCCGTAATTATTTCTTTCATTAATTCCCAATTTTCATCAATTCGGTAATTATTTCTTTCATTAATTCCCAATTTTTATCAATTCGGTAATTATTTCTTTCATTAATTCCCAATTTTCATCAATTCCGTAATTATTTCTTTCATTAATTCCCAATTTTCATCAATTCGGTAATTATTTCTTTCATTAATTCCCAATTTTCATCAATTCCGTAATTATTTCTTTCATTAATTCCCAATTTTCATCAATTCGGTAATTATTTCTTTCATTAATTCCCAATTTTCATCAATTCCGTAATTATTTCTTTCATTAATTCTCAATTTTCATCGATTTAAAAATTTTCTTATATCGTTAATTATGAATTTTCATCGATTATGATTATTAATTTCGCTAAAATTCTATTTGTTTCTCATCAATTCTAGAATTATTTTTTTCATTATTTCTAAGTTTTTATCAACTCTGGAGATTTTTTTTTTTTTCACGAATTCTGAATTTCCATTGGTGCTTGAATTATTTCTTCCAATTATTTTTAATTCATCGATTTCAAATGTTGAATTTTCATCAATTTTTTTATGTTTGTTATAATTTTAAATAATTGGTCCTCCAATGTGTGGCATAATGGATGCCGTTTCCCCCCCCCCCCATAAAATATATCAAATCGGGGCAAAGTAGGCCCTAAACATTTTTGTTGCCCTAAAATTGTTGAGACGCACCTGCCCGCGTATTGTAAGGGCGGCCTTGCTTTGTAAGCTAATAAGATGTAAAAGGGGAGGGGTGCTCATAGTTCAAACGTGGTTGGAAATACGTATCCCTTTTCTATCAAGAAGTATCAGTAGCCATAGAATGAGTTGAATAGAGCCTTGGAAGTACAGTCGAATCCCGTTGTAACGAACGCCAAGAGGCTGGAGGAATCACTTTGTTATACCGAAATTTCGTTATAAAAGAATTCCAGGTTACCTAACATTGTTCCTATGTAAACTTATTTGGGGGATTAGAAAAGTGTTCGTTAAAACGAGATTTTCGCTATAACGATATTCGTTAAAACGGGATTCGACCGTATAATGCAATCTATATATAAGTTTCGATGGTGATCCTATAAATCAAGGAGGCTCAACCTTTAGGAGAATGCGGGGCCACTCAATTGATTTGAAAAAGGGGTCACGCGCCAATTAATTAAGTAATCTGGAACAGTGCCACAGGTTACTTAAGTGATATGTAAATGTGTCACAAAGACACTTAGTTGACCTGTAAATGAGCAGTGGGTCATTGAGATGATCTGTAAATGTGGCGAGAGCTACTTTAATGATCTGGAACTGTCCCGTGGGTCACTTAAGCGATCTGTAAATGTGCCGAATGCCGCACGAGCATTATTAAACTGCTCCGCGGATCACTTAAGTGATGTATTAATGTGCCACGGGTCTCTTAAGTGCTCTGGAACTTTGCCGCGCTGAACTGTAAACAAGTCGCGGATCACTTAAGTGGTCTAGGAATGTGCCGCAATACACTTAAGTGTTCTGGAACTGTGCCACATGTCACCCCTGAAGCCTGCAAATACACCGCGAGTCACTTAAATGATCTGGAAATGTGCCACAGGCCACTTAAGTGATCTGGGAATGTGTCACGAGCCACTCAAATGTTGCGGGACAGCATCGTGGATCACTTAAGTGATTTAAAAAAGTGCCGCTGAGTTTATTTTTTCAAAATTAGGTTTGAAGTCGCGGGACACATCGGATGACTTCGAGGGGCCCCATTTAGCTCACGGGGCCATGGATTGAACATGTATGTTATAAATCAATGTTTCTCAACTTTTCATGTTTCAAGTACCCACTAGAAATGTATTGAAAGGCGTGTATACTCCCCTAAATATGCGTAGGAGGCGTACCGTTAGAAATATTAGGTAACTCTTTTGGTCACTCACATGCTTGCGCACTGTTTCGGTTTCTCACATGCTTGCAAACTCTCTGAGTCACTCTTTTGGTTGCTCACTGACCTATCACTTTTTCACTGGGTCACTCTTTGGTCATTCAGTGACTTACTCCTCGCTCTATAAACAGAGGTGGATTTAGGGCAGTGGGTTCTCGAACTTTTTGTCATCCAGGACTCCCTTGCCCAGTTTATGGTTTATCTGCGTCTCCCCAGAATAGTTTGGTAATATTTCAATAGTAAAAGAACCACGTCAAAGCATAAATAAGCACACAAATCAATGTCTCCAAGTCACCGCCACGCCCTTGACAAAGGCCGGCGACGCCTGTAGGAGCCGTGACACAATTTGGGGAACACTTATTTATAGTTTTACTTCCCTACTTGCGGGGTATAAATATTTTCCCAGGATGATGTCATTCTCCGCTGTCCATACGAAGGTTTTTAACAGCTGGCTGATGAGAAGATATGTTTTGGAAAAAGAGAAAAATTAAACTGCCCCGGCGGGGAGAGAATCGAACCCACGTCCTTTTTATATACTCCGCGCGTCAAAAAAGGTTGAGAACCGCTGCCCTAGACCACTAGACTACAGAGGCAACGAATTTCTCAATCTTTCGTTTCTACCGTCCATGTGCGGTCCCGTTCAGTGCACACAAGGTCCAAGGAAAGATTGAGATATTCGTTGCCTCTGTAGTCTAGGGTGTTCACCTGGAAAGTGAAAGGACGTGAGTTCGATTCCTCGCAGGGGCAGTTGAATTTTCTCTTTCGAAAATATATTTTTTCGCATCAGCCATCTGTTAAAAACCTTTGTATACAAATATTTTGCTGCCATTTTTCCATTGTACTGACTGATTTCATTGACAGCTCATTCCTCTAATCTGCCGTCACTCCGAACTTGCGGTTAGGCTATAGCAGCACCTCCTAGAGGCCTCCTGCTTGTCAGTAAGTAGTCAATTTTTCCTCAGAATATCCGCCAGTGTCATCGTTGTGAGGAAAAGAAATGACCAGACTCAGAATTGGCGATTTCTATGCCCCACATCCAATCACTATGCGGTATTCGCAAGCCAATCCGGAAGATTCTACGCCAAAATAAAAAGAAACGAAACAGTAATTCTTAAATAATTTCTTTCAGTTAATTTTGAATCTACTTCGATTCTCACAAATATATATTTTTTATTTATTCAAAAAAAGTATTTCTCTCTCATAACACATGAATTAATTTTGATGATCATATATTTTTGTGTAGGCATTATTTTCCAGTATTTCTCCATATTAAGGGTTCTTAACCACAACAACTCCAAACAATTATCTCATTATTTTTACATTCCTTTATACTGAATATTGCTTTGTGAAATGATCCATGGACTTCATCGTATCGGGTCCACGAAACAGAAAAGGTCAAGAACCGTTGCTCCACACTTTCAGACAACATATACATACATCGGAACCTGGAATTTCGTTACCAAAAAAAACGCGCGCACCAAATCCAAGCTAAAGAGGGTTGCCCCTTAAAAAATTAACCCCGGAGGCCCCAAACTCATATGAAGGCCCTACTCATTTCAAAGGCCCACCAGCCACTCAGTCATTTAGTTCTTCAAGATCGCAGAACACAATCACCCTCTCAAACAAGCTCAATTCCTAGAATAAAAATTAAATAAAAAACGATTATATGTGTGTACACCCGAAAGAAAGGAACAACCACTTTTGCTTGTACACATCTATTTATGGGTAATTTTCCACTTGGTCTGTGTGGGGAGGGGGGGTTGCAGCTCATAGCTTTAATAGCCCATCGAGCTAAGCAATGAAATAGACACGACACGCGAATCAAGCTAGTAGTAAATAACACAACGCTCAAGTTTCACTCATTTTCTCTTCCTCAAACACGGACTATTATTAAAAAAAAACTAAATAAAATGAAAAAAAGAAATGACTAGAATTCTCTGATGGTTATGAGATTTCGAACCCCACCGTCCATTTCATGCCATGAAGGACATCCATAATGTAAAAAAAAAACGAGCCAAAATAATTTTTTTTTCCTGCCAAGGTCTTTCGCTTCTTTTTTGTTTCCAGAAAGAACACAACTAGTCAGTCACTAGTAGTGAGTGAGTGTGGCTGGTGGCACTCGTCCAGCAAGGTTGCGTATCGGCGTATCGCATGCGTACGAACCCCAGGCACTCTCTCTCTATCTCTCGCGTGTGCCGTGACTATTTTACAACGCTGCGTATTTTATTTATTTTGTGCCTAGTGGACGTACTGGTTGACTAGTCGCGTCGATCGGTTGGCTTGGTTTTAATTAATCTCGAAATCAATTACACTGGTGAGACCGTTGTAAGAGATTCAAGACCGATGTGAGGTCTCTTGATGGTGATATATACGTTACAAGGTGCATGTGATGGGTTAAATCTTCGATAGTGATTGGATATGGCATCATTATGGTGATAATTACTGCAAAGTTCCTGAATTTTCCTCAAGCTGGATAAGTTTTCCCTGGATCCATTATTATTCAGGTGAGTTTGGGATTCGCTATTCGATTTTCTTTTGATGTCTTTGAAGGTTTGAAGATACAAGCAGTATGTCCAGATAGGACTACTCTAGGCTTTGAATCAATTCTGGCACTTGCAGGACTAACGGTATATAGCCCTGTGTTCAATGTCTTGTATAAAGTGTGATTAGACAACAAGGGGAAGGGCTGCCCTCATGTTGAGTGCCCTGATTTTTGACATCATCACTGTCCTGATTTTTGAGTTGTCTGAGGAGAGTTTTTATTAACCGTTTTTAGGCAATCTTTTGTAAAAAAAATTGATGATTTTAAGCGAGAATTTGCGAGAGTTCGATTTTCTTACATTAAAATATAGTCATTGTAAATATTCAGCGATGAAAAAAAAATTTGTATTCTTCCGGGATCGGCTAAATACTAAATATTAGCAGTTTCTGTTCGAGTGGAGTTCCTAAGCCAGCCGATATTTTCAGCTTACCCCCCTACCCCCTCTAAAAAGACTGATTTTTATGTGCATATCGAATTGGGTATAGAAATGCGTACCAAATGAAGTACCGTCGGGAAATTACGTGCGATGCTTGGATTGGGAAATGCAGCGGAGGCTTACGTACCGTTAGGCCGGTATTACACTATAAAATTTTGATAAAAGTTCTTTTATCAAACTCGAAAAATGCAACCAATAAGCGCATCGGTTACATTCGAACAAACGCAACCAGTAATCTTATTGGCTGCATTTTTCGAGTTTGATAAAAGAACTTTTATCAAAATTTTATAGTGCAATCCCGGCCTTAGAGAAGTGTGGAGAGCTCACGTACCTTTGGAAATGTGAAGAAAGCTTGAAATGCAGAGGCCCAACTATCTCTAGAACTACGAAGGAGTCTCGAAATGTGGAGTCTTGCGCACCGTTAGAAGTGCAGAGGAAATAGTGTGCCGTTGGAAATGCAGAACCTTGCTTAGGTCAGAAATACGTGAAAGTCTCACATTCCTCTAGAAGTACGAAGGAGGCTTGAAATGTGGAGAATTGCGTTCCGTTGGAAGTGCAGAAGTTGTATGCCGTTGCATGATGCAGAGGAAGTTGGTACCGTTAGAAATGTGTGGAAGAGTCACGTACCACTAGAAATGCGAAGGAGGATAATGATCGCCTAGAAAAAAACGGAAACTTGCTTACTGTTATGCATAGAAGGTTCGCGTACCTCAAGAAATGCTAAGACTGCAGAGACTGGCAACCCCTAGAAATTCGTAGGATGCTTACGTACCACTAGAAATATAAACGAAGGAGGCTTCCGCTCTTTTAGTGTTTTTATCTCCTTAGATATGTCCATGGAAGTATTCGTAGCCCTAGAAATGTGTAGGCGTACTTCCATAACTATGTACATACCTTGCGTACCCCCCTCTTTTTTTTGTGCCATAACAAAATATTTTACTATTCTGTATAACTTTGCTCTTTTCCTTCACCACTGCTGATTATTTATCGTACTCATACCTACGGGGGTACGCATACCATAGGTTACGAACCACTGACCCAGTTTTAATAAAACTATCAAGAAAAGTAGGTAGCACGTAAATAGGAAGACGCGAAAGCTCGAACCGAAGCATCTCTAAGGAAAAAAAGATTTCGAATGTGATGTCACAGAGTTTTAGGCGGGTTCTACAACTTTCCTCACTCGATTATCATGAGAGAAAAATACTTCCTCGCCTATTTCAATATGTCTTCTTCTTTTGCATGAACAAAGGCCGGGCCTTAATTAAACGCCCAAGTTTTTTGCGTGGGTGGGAATTAATTTTTTTTTTCTACTATGGATGGTATTAAATAGGACATTATCCATTGGGGGATGAGAACTTTGATTTTAACATGCGTTGGCAATATTTAATAAGCCCCGCACTATTCGCAAGGATAGTGGCTACACGAGGATATCCCGATTTTTCATGTTCACGTCTGTTATTATGATACTGTCCTGCATTTCTAACGGTACGCAAGCACCAGCATTTCAATCCTCCTTCGCATTTATAGAGGCACGTAAGCTTTCTCTACATTTCTAACGTTCTCTGCATTTCTAACGGCACGAAAGCCACCTCTGCATTTCTAAAGGTACGCAAGCATCCGCATTTCAAGCATTCTTCGCATTGCTAGAGGCACGTGAGCCTTCCGTGCATTTCTAACGGCACGAAATCCCCATCTGCATTTCTAACGGTACGAAATCCCCATCTACATTTCTAACGGTACGAAAGCCACTTCTGTATTTCTCGAGGTCACCGCATTTGAAGGCCTATTTGCATTCCTAAACGTACGGGAGCCTTCTGTGCATTTCTAAATGTACGGAACCCGCTTCTGCATATCTAACGGTATGAAAACGTTCTCTGCATTTCTAGAGGTACACAAGCCTCTTTCGCATTTCCAGATGGTAGATCTACGTGAAGTAAGGGCTGTAAGGGCCCGATACCGTCCGTCGTAGGACGAGACAATTTTCCTTTTTTTTCATTGTAAATAACTAATCAAAGCCATTTTTGATCAAAATGACAATCAAATCAACCTTTCAATGGCCGTCGATTTCGTAATTATCAATTCATCATCAACGATTTCGTTGGAGTGACCTTTTAGAAGAAGGTCTTCATTTGTGTGGCCAATGTCTGTTATCTAAACTAAAAAAATAGAGGGGGCAAGTCAAAAGTTCCCAATAGTCTCTTTTGAAAAAAAAACAACCGCAATTATAGAAAAAAACGACGCAATAGTGGGAAATGTCAAGGTGAGCTTCCTCCTTATCTCTGTGTATTTTCACTTTAAATGCAGCTTTTCATCTAAAACTGCATTTGAATTTTATTTGCACGTATCATAATCGGGTTTATTTAACCTTTTTATTATTTTCCGGGATATGGGTTATCGCGTGTGGTTTCATCTGCAACACCAGAAGGCGTAGATCAGTGTTTCTCAAAGTCGTCGTCAATATCGCTTCCTGGGGGCGAAGGAAGGGTTCCACACTTTTCTCTTTTATCGCCCCCCCCCTTCTCAGAGTGAAAATTTTCTCATCTCAACCCCATCCCCCTTCCTGTGTGATTCTACAGGATCTTATTTCCGTAGCTATTACCGTCTCCCAAGAGCATTTTTCATCGCTCTCTATGTTCCACCCACTCTGGGAAACTTTGGTATAGAGTTCTATCAAGTCCAACCCCCCCCCCCCCCCCCAGAACATCAATGTTCTGTTCAAAAAAATATATGGCTATATCAAATTCACGCATAACACTAGATACGCAAGCAGGCTGTTTAGGTACCCACGCACACTTTCGGCGCAACTCATTAATTTTATGGGCATCTTTTTCTCAGCCACCTCGTAGGGCATTTTGCCTGTTGTGGCGTTGTATTTGTATTTGTATACGTAAAATGTGCCGGGAAGTCCCAAAATATTGTTGAGTTGGACCTGTTGAGGCTTCTAGCAATGGGCCATGGCTAGATATACGTATATTTTTGCAAATAAAGAAAAATTCAAATTTCGTGGGAAAAAAAATTCCGAATCAGAAAATTACTCATCCATTCACAAAAAATGAAGAAATAAATATTTTTAAGTTAATAACTTCGTATTCATTCGCAAAAAAAAAAAAAAAAAATTCAAATCAAAAATTTTTTGCATTCATCCGCAATAATATTTTCCAAGTGAAAAATTTTGCATTCATTAACAAAAACGAACTAAATTAACAACACGATTTTATCACCTATTTTGGCTTCAACAATGCTCAAGATTTCGCGTAAAAATGATAAAAGTCAAATTTTTTGCATTTATTCATCAAAAATAGCAAAAACTTCGCATTTATCGCATCTATTTCGTTAATACGAAAATTACGTATCCCTTGTCTCATGGCGCATGACACAAATTAATCAACGTTTCTTAAATATATTCGTTGGCATTGTGTATACGTTCGGGTCGGATAAGCTATTGAATTTTATTTTGATTTTAAAAAATTTGACGTCCTTCTCCGCAATTGTGATTACTCATTAAGATATTGTCCTCGCTAATCACTGGCCATGTAAGGCCATTGAGTGACATCAAGCGTATCGGAGACGTACCCGTTCGTACCGAGTGAATAAATCTCGCTTTGCACGCAGGTCGAATCTCAATCGTGATCGGAATCTGTCGATAATAATCTATGGTTCCAATATGACGTCAATTGTTTGACAATCGTGAGACACGCATGACTACTGATTCGAACAGCTGTGCTATTATCTCACTCCACTGTGAGAATTCATGACTCGATTCTTCGAAGTTCAATGAGTAATAATGATGATGACGATTCTTGCAAATGATCGAGGAAGGTGTTGAAGTGTAAGTAAACCTACAAAAAAATAGTAATGGATGTTTTGGGAAAAGAAAGATCTGACATAATAACCATGGGAACTTCACGCATTTTCAGGCTACTTCGTAAAAGGGTTGGCATCAACCTTCAAGTAATTCGATTTCCTAAGGTTTTTGTAATTAGATTGCCAGATATTACCCCATAAAGGCATTATTATTCATTGTTTTCCGTGGAAACACGAATTAGAAAGCTATACTCAATAACAGTGATTCCCAAAAGGGTGCTTTGGCACTAGTTTCGAATAAGTCATTGCTAAATTGGCCAATAAAACTGGGCATTCCCTAGAGTGAAATATTTTTGGGATAAAATTATATTGAATCGGTTTTTAACCTGTGGGTTAATTTCCGTCAAGAATTCCCACGCACATTCACACGTTTCTCTCAAGGGATGTTTGTAACCCGGGGGATAACTTTCATCAACGATTCCCCCTAACAATTTTGTTAAGGTGAGTTTACAATCCGGGTATAACTGCTGTCAAGAATTCCTCCGCATGATTATCTCAAGCAGAGTTCGTATAACCCAGGATAACAACTGTCACTGATTCCTCCACACAATGCTCTCAAGGGTGGAGTTCATCACCAGAAAATAACTTCCGTCGATGCCCCCCTCCACTATAACAATTTTGTTCAGGGGAGTTTAAAACAAGGGATAACTTCCGTTAAGAATTCCTCCACACAATTCTCTCAAGAGAAATTTATAACTCGAGAATAACGTCCGCCGATGACCCCCCCCCCCCCAACAAGTCTGTTAAGGCGAGTTTATAACCCGGGGATAACGCCTGTCAAAAATCCCTCATGGCCCTCTTTCTCTCAAAGGGAGTTCATGATCCATGATAACGTTTGTGCGTGTGTGTGTGTGTGTGTGTCTCAAGGATTCCCCCACGCAGTTCTCTCTCAAGGGTGGAGTTCACCCGGAGATAACCATTCCTCCCCCCCCCCCACACTAACAATTTATATCCTCCCAGGAATAACTTTCGTCAAGAATTCCTCCACACAATTCTCTCAATAGTGGAGTTCATAACCCGGGGATATCTTCCGTCGAGGAACCTCCCACACAATTCTTTCAAGAGGAGATTTTTACCCGTGGATCACTTTCGTCAAGAATTCTTCTCTTGAGGGGAGTTGATAACCTATACTCCAGTGTTCTCAGAAGTTTTTTTTTCTTCAGTGTCGAACGTAAGTTAGCCCATGTGATCCAGTGTTGTAATCGTGGCTTCTACCGCCCCACCCCTCTTGGTCCATTCCAGTCCTTCCAGAAGGCGATACCGCCCCCCCCCCTCCCCGATAAACAATTATCTTTATGAGCGGAAATTTCAGTCGTTGTCAATCGCCGCTGTGGTGGTCGAGTGGTCATAGTGACGCACTCGCATCACGAGGATCCGTGAATCCCACCGTTGCCGCAGTGGTGGTTGGCTGAAGTTGGTTTTCTATGGTTTCCAACTTCGAAGTGCGAATGCAATCCACATTAAAACGTTCCGCCGCAGACAGCAACAGGCCTACAACGATAAAATCTTCAAACACATTACACTTCACTCATAGTTCGAAAAATACGTGGCAGATGACAGCACTATATAACAAGCATTACACAGGAACGAGCTTCACGTTAGGTTCACAACACGGACTCGCACATCCCAACATGTACCAATTGGTTAGAAATTCCGCAGAGGAATATGGACGAGGTACATGCGTGGTTTAGTAGTAGTCTTCACAATACGTATCTGGATGCGTCGAAATTCAATTTTAGTCTCCAAACTTCGCTAGGAAATGAAGATACTCTTTCGGATTTTGAGTATTTTTCAAAATTCAGGAGGGGAGAGTGAAATTACTTTTTCGGATAACAATGGGAAACATTTTTCTGACAATATCAAGCATTTCAGATAACGATAGTTTTTAAAACTCGCTGATCAGTTAAACAATGATAGACCCATGGCCCCCACATCCTGTAGCGGGGCCCCTATTCTGGGATATCTTGCGGGCCCCTTCTGTAGTTAATTTATAGCGTGAAAAAGCAAAAATGTGATGATAATCGCCCCGGGCCCCAGGGCTAGAGCCCTGTCAGCGCCCCCCCCCCACATGTGGGGGCGATGGATAGACCACTTAAAGGCTGTTTACGACTGTTAAAGATGAATCATTCGGGACAGAACTAGAATAAGGATGGAGGGTCAGCCATTATTTTTGACACACCAATCTAAGCACAATACATGTTGGGGGACTGTGAATATGGGTTAAGGCAAGGTTGAGACGGTGATGTCCCGATTCGTCCTTTCCCGTTTCATCCGAGGTGATAACGTGATTTTATCCGCTCTTATCCCCTCTTTGTTATCAAGATTACACCTTCATGGGGGGGTGGGATAACATGTCGAGTACCCGTTGTTCGTTGTAGCTATTGTACAGTGGCTTCATGAGCGAGATACATAGGTGAATCTTGCATAACTCGGAAATAAGGTATTTAATTTCGAAAGTATGAATAAAGTAGACTTTATCAAAACCAAGACGGGACATTCCTGTATACTATACTATGTGTAGTTTACTCCTGAATTTAAATATCCTGTAAAAGGTTGAGAAACGCAGCTATTTCCAGGAGCTCTATCTATGAGAACTTGTGAAACCACGGGGTGTTATGTTACGGATTGACAGTAATCCCCCTATCGACATGTGGGAGGGGAGGGGAAAGAAGAGATCGGATGAAACGGGACTATTTTGACCTAAGGATGAACCGGGAAAGGACGAAACGGTACCTAGCCGTTGAGACACAGCATAAAAACCAATTTTCTTACTCGCGGCATCATGAATGCATGGAAAAAAAGGGGGATCATGGGTTCGAATCTCAGACTTCGGGTGCTCTTTTGTTCCTAGCAGGTCCAAGAACCTTCACTAAAGTTCCGGCAAATGGACACATTTCTTTCCCTAAGGTCAAGTTTATACAAAAATTTATAGCAAAATATAGGATTTCTCTCTTAGCACGTGCCGAAATAGGACTAAAAAAAAAACTTCCTGAAGAGAATACATATTATTCAGGTAAAAAACAACAAAGATATATCTATGAGACAAAAGACCTTATAACTTTTTATTGTGATTTATTTCCTCGACACGCTTGCCTCGCGAAACAACAAAAACTTCTCCTTCCTGGAGGCAGGCCTAAAGATATATGGTCAAATAAAACAGCATATTGTGTTTTGTTGTACTTGTGCGTAAATATGCATGTGCACAGCGCACCTGGCTTACGGCTTTTATAGATTCTAGAAATCATGACGAAGGTCTTTTTTGGAGTACTACTGTTACACTGACCTGTTGGCCGGATGACTGCAAGTCGTCTTGCGGTAACGTTTCTTGTCGAGGGCCATTCAAGATTGTAACCCGGTAACGATGGGTTCGGAAAATTCTCAGCCAAAACAATTGACCTAAGGAAAACTCACCGATAACAATTCATCGGTAGGGAAATTAACCGACAAAAAAATAACATCTCTCACCTCGAGTATTCGTGAATGAATTACCAAAAGAATGGACTGAGATAGCTCTCTCGCTTGCTGTCTCTGTCAACCACGTAATCGCTCGCTGACTACTCGGTCACTCACTGAAGAATACACGTGGGGACGAACGCATGATCGACTAATTTGCATGGCGATGAATTTTCCGTCAGTGAATTATCGGCAGAGAATTTTCATTTAGTTCAGTGAATTGATGACTATGAACTCTATCGGTGAATCGCGTAGTGGTGAACTGTTAGTGAATCGCGTAGTGGTGAACTGTTAGTGAATCGCGTAGTGGTGAACTGTTAGTGAATCGCGTAACTGTGAACTGTTGGCAGTGAACTATGTCGGTAAACTAATTCTGTTGGTAATATACCAGGGAAAAAAGCAACATGTGTAGACCCAAAATTGGAAAAAGGAACCACGGCTAGACGCGTTTCGGAACTGTATGAAGTTCCTTCATCAGTAGAAAAGAAAATAATGGAAAGATAGTGAAAACTCCTTAGTGAGACTCCTTATATAGCGGGAGTGACTTGCTGTTCCAGAGTTAATGAGTCGAATTGAAATGATTTAACATCAACTACAAAAAAGTTGGTTCTTTTTTTTCCAATTTTGGGTCTACATACGTTGCTTTTTTCCCTAGTACATTGTCTCGCCGAAAAAGTAATTCATTTCTAATTTTGTGGCAGTGAACTATTGACCGTGAATTATGCCGGTGAATGGTTGGTAGTGGGTTTTCATTCTGTAAATTAAGTAGCTGTGAATTCTGTCGGTGAATTGGATGACAGTGAACAGTTGGGGGTAAATTCTGTTGGCGAATTGCGCAGCAATAAACTGTTGGCGGTGAATTTCCGACCCTTCCCATTGAACGGTAGTAACCTGATATGCATTTGGTGGCCGGGAATTAGATTCGGTGTTTTGGTTTGGTGAATTGCGTGGCAATGAACTGATGTCAGTGAATTTCTCTTCACTGAAATGGTAGTTGCAAATTCTGTCAGTGAATTTTCTGTCGATGAATTGCTGGTGGTGAGTTTTAAAGACACGCCTTGAATTGATTCGGGGGCTCTTATAAGGATTCCACCCACTTAAGCCCGCATGAAATTCACACTATGCGATTTTTAACATGAGTTTAACCCGATGCGAGGAAAAAAATTTGGGAAATATGTTACACAGCTTGGTGGAAATTCTCAGTTCGTAAGTGATACAACCATTAGAACCGACCGCATAAGTTAATTTTGTATGAGCTTAAGGAATATACAATAAACAGGCTTCTCCTCTTGTTGAAGGAATCATTACGAAGAGTTCCTTTAAGAGTCAGTTACAAAGTTTGCATTGAATTAGGCAAATGAGTTTTTTGGCTTTCCTTCTCACTCTGAATCCTTTGTGGTTTCCCGATTGCGACGTTGTCGTCGTGGGAGAGGAACAGACTCTTCTCGGTAATAATGGAATATTCATGAAGGGCAGCCATCGACGCTTCCTGTAATTTTCTTCTGCCGATTCACAGCTGGATGAAAAAAATCGCTAATCTCGCCCGTAAGTAAGAATCTGAATCATCAGCATCCACTCGCATGTCTCATCGTCACAAGTATCACGTATTTACTTCTTTCTGGCCATCTTAAGATCGATAAAACACAACCTAATTTGAAAAAAACTCAAGAGTAAAGGTCAGAAAGTGTTGGTGGGGGGGGGGGGGGAGGGAGGGGAACAGATTACCCTTTGTTTGTTTTTAACTTTTCATCGCTTCTTTGTCACTTACTAATAGCCATTAAAACAATATTCAAGTCGCAATGACCTTGTCACAAGCATACAATAACAATGGCTCTTCAATCTCGAGAAACATCACCACTTTTATGATCCAGTTTAACCGCAAGCGGTTGTCGGAGGGATATGATTGAAGTGTTTAAAATTTTCAAGGGTTTGATAGGGTGGACCACATGAATTATTAATTAATGCACTGCCAATCGCGACTGCTTCGACAAGAAGACACTTGTATAGATTGGTAAGGGACAGTTCCAGTTGTGGTGCCACAGGGAGTTTTTCCTCTAACAGGGTTTTGGATAAATGGAATAGCTTACCCTCGGGGGGGGGGGGGTCGTGAATTCCACCACAATCGACACGTTTAAAAAGAAATTCGTTGTTTATAATGGGATGAATCGAGAATGTGTATTTTAGAAATTTTTGACATCCATATTTTTATGGGCATCTTCTTTTTAGCCACCTCGTTGGGCATTTTGCATGTTGTGGCCTTTGTGTTTGTAATTATTTTCGAAAAAACCTACTCGTAAACTTCTAGTTTTTTTAATTTGAAGTGAAAAAGCTCTTATTCCGCCAAAACTTAGATGTTTTTTTGAATTATAGAAATGATTAATCCGCTGAGTAGATCGAATGTATTTCACGAGTATACTCGGACTCCGGATCTGGCTCAGGTTTTTAAGAGCATTCTATTCCTACACACTCTTCTTCAAGCAATTCTTGATGAGTACAAGCGGCCTATTAACCTCCCATAAAGGCCTCCCAGGAATTTTCGAAGCCAAATGGAATGGAAACTCTCGTAAGCTATAGGCCATTCAAGTTGATTTCCAGTTTTCGAGACTATTATAAACTTCTTCCCTCGGCGAGCCCCTTTACGAGGGCATGGCAACTAACTCCCTCCCCTCAAATGAATCCACGTATCATCTCGGGAGTAGCTAAAAAAGGCCATCACATCTTCTCTTCCCTAAAGACCTTAAAAAAGTGCACCGTTTCGATTAAAGAATGCCCGATTTGTGAGTGGGGACGAGCGTATCATATCGCATTTTAAAATATAAGATGACACGAATTGTGCTTCGATTTTAAATCGAAACTAAGAGATGATGAATTCATATAGTAAACTTATGTCTCTAAAATGGGTGTACTTACGTAGGCGAGAGATTGATACAATGTACAATAGGAAGAATAAAGACCTTGAGACACTTTTAAAAACGTGTGCTTAAAATGTTTCCTACTGCCTGGATGCATTTTTCGGGAGGGCTGGGGTGACTTCGGAGTTGTGGAAAAGAAAGGTTTCAGTGAGCTTCTTTCTAATTGTACAGGTTCTATGCAGACAGTCTCCCAACATCATGCCCCTCCCTGGTAAATTGATGTTTCGCAATCGCATACTAAGCTGGAAAAGTAAGAACTTGCTCACACTTTTGCACATGTAAATGTGCAAAACTGTACTTTCGTTTTACACATTTACTCGCGAAAATCACAGTACTAGATCTCAACATGTAGGTAGGCATTCTATATTAGACTCACAGAGTCTGGCCTGGATGGACATGAGCCTTTTCCTCGAGATAGTGTAGGTTCTATGGACAGCTTTGCTAGATTCTGAAGTGTAGGGACATTTTCTCTCAGACAAACCATATTTCATTCTTTACTTCTTCAGTTATTTTTTTTTCCTCACAGTTCTCTGTGCCCCCCCCCCCTCCAAATATACAAGGACCACAAGGGAGGCCATATCGATGCAGATTGAGAACCACTGGGGTAGAGTTCGAGCTCCTTTTTTATGTTTATGTGTTCACAGAATCGACAAACGCGATCGTATCGAACAAGGGTGGAGTTGGTTTTCGCATACAATAGCAACATCAGTCATATTATAACAAGGACAACGCAACATGATATCTCTCTCGATCTCCGTTGAATCATCTTGGTTATCAGACTTGCTTTAAATCTCTGGAAGATGATGATGAAGAGCCTGTCTCACCCCTTTGGTTTTCAAATCCTAAGAAAATGGGTTACTCCCAAACTCTCTCTCTCATGAGAATCTTAAGCTGTTTTTGCTATTTTTTTTTTCTTTTCCTTTCTGTTTTTCGAGAACGTATGAGCTAAGTATGCATGTGTATGAAGAACAACAAAACAAGGAAAGATCGAGAAAAGAGGTAGAAACTATTATTATTATTGTGAGAGCGAGGTGGTGCGCAAACAGGTTAACGCGCAGGGACACATCATTAATATTCAAACCACGCCGATAGACGTTCTATTCGGAAGGTTTTTCGGCATTTTGTTTTTTTTTTCTTGAAAAGAATCAAGACTTTCTCATCTTTATTTTATTTTTTACTTATTTTTCATTCTTGTTCATCGGGTTAGTATACTGCGACATCTACAAATGCGCATGGACTAAACTTTGAATAGTGCAGTATATATTCTATAGTTATCTTCGAGGACCAGGATATAATGAAGGTAAACTTTCAGAGTTCAAGGTACTCTGACAAATAGAATAAAAAAAGGAGCAGTCATCAGACATCGTTATTTGTCTATTATTTGTCTTCGATACGGGGACACTGACCTATGACATATCGTGGACATTAATGGATGGATCAACCTGAGCTTAATTATAAAATATTGATTGACTGGTAAATAATGTTCTGAATATAATAATCGATGTGAACTTTCTGGTAATGCTTCTAAATAAAAAACAGTAAAATAGCAAAGCATCTTTTTTTCTCAAATGTTCATGCCACTTAATGCAGTTTGGACAATGCTCATAATAAAACAATAGATTTTAAATAATATTCAAGAACGAGACAAACAAATTCGGAAAAAGAACTTGCATTTGATAGATGTTTCCGAGGAAGAATGCTTTGGCAAATGCTTTCACTAACAATGGTTATGTGGTTATGAAAAACGGTACTATCAAACACTTGACTTTCAAATAATCCTATCAAACGATGTTTTTCGAAGATGCTTCCATTAAGAAATGACGTTCAAAGATGCTCATATCAAACAATGCCGTTCAAAGACGTTCATATCAAACAATGCCTTTGAAAGATATGACATTAGTGGATGATCTCACCAAACAATGACTTCGAAAGATATTCTCATCAAACAATGCCTTCGAAAGATATTCTCATCAAACAATGACTTTGAACAGGGACATTGGAACTGTTTCGAACGTGTGAGTACCTATCGTGAACTTTATGTAGGGAACTTTAACTTCTGAATCAATTCTGGGGGTACTCATGCCAGTGCTGCAAGCTATCGTGGGTGCTCGAGCACCCACAGCACCCCAGCTCCCCCACTGACTTTGAAAAATGCTCTTATCAAACAATGGCTTTCAAAGATACTGCATCTAAAGACTTTCAATGCTACTCTTTTCAAACATTAACTTTGAAAGATGCTCCTATAAAACAATGTCTTTTAAAGCTACTCCTTTCAAACAATGACGTTCAAGGATACTCTCATCATACAATGCCTTTCAAAGATGTTTTGATCAATGACTTTCAAACATGTTTTGACCAAACAATGACTTTCAAACATGTTTTGACCAAACAATGACTTTCAGAGATGCTTTGATCAATGACTTTCGAAGATGTTTTGATCAAACAAGTCTTTCAAAGATACCTCTTTCAGAGAATAACTTTCAAACATGCTCTTATCAAAGAATAATTTTCAAACATGCTCTTATCAAAGAATGGCTTTCAATGATGCTTATATCAAACAATGACTTTGGCAAGCGCTCTCACAACGACCCAATGTTAGAGCGCCTGCCCATCTTCTGAACAATAAACTTTAAGGAAGCTTCTGTAAGACAATGGATTTTGAAGAACGCTCCTACTAAAAAAACGCTCTACCGTAAGCAGTGTATTTTCAACAATCTCTCACGGAACAATGGATCCGGGACAAATCTACACGTCAACAAACAAAATACAACACAAAAGTGTGAAAAAGTCCCAAATTAAAACCGCTCTATCCCAGTCTGATTAGCAATATAATTCGCAATTATTAGTTCCAATTGAATTAGAATGTTCTCCGAAAACCGATATCGCAAATTTAATCGGATTATATTCTTTATATCTATTGCATTTCATTTTCATTAACGTCGCGTGACTGCAGTGTCGATCGTGTGACGTGGAATATAATTGTGACGTCTTTTTTTCTTTTTACCCGTCAAGCGAAAGAAAGTCAGGCAGATGAGTAAATAATTCTACGACTGAAGCGTCACAAAATGTTAACAAAGTATTGGGCAAACAATCTCTATTGTCAGGACATCAATTAAATGACCTTGACGGGGGTAGAGAAGGACAATGGTCATAGAGTCCTCTACTGCTACATCAAAAGACAACGTGTGATCGAAACTTCCTCATAGCTAAGCATCCAATGCTTCGAATCCAGAAAAAAAACATATTAAGTTGTGATGTCACTCTTACTTTTTATTAGTTGAACATATGACCCGTAATTTGCAGATACTGACGTATTTTGTTTTGTTTTGAGCGCCTCCATTTTGTTCTTTTGGCAGAATTGTCCCGTGTTATAAACAAGTTACTTGAATTTTTAATCTTATACTGAAATCTTGGATGAGAATAATTTACATAACATACTATTTATGTTATAATTATGACTATAAGTATTAATATCATGATTAGGGTGACTTCGTTGCTCGATTTTCTCAGGACATACCCGTATTTCCTTGTAATTTTGGCCGCTCCGGCTTTTTTTTAGAAATATCCCGTTTTATCCCACGTTTTCAGCGAAGCCAGTTTAAATTTTTCAAAGAATTTCTATAATCAAGGATCAAAATGATTGAATTATTTTCCTAACTTGAAATAATGTAAGGATAATTATGACTATGAATATTCATTTCACGTGTTTGTCATATTGAACGTTTTTTCTTTCGTAGTAATTCATTTTAAACCACTACAATTTGCAGTAGTGATTTTTTTTCCCCCGCCAATGGTGATTTTACGATAATTTTAGAAGTACGGTATAGCCACTGCTTATAATAATCACTGGTTATAAGGATCAACCACTTATAAGAATCAAATCGGCAAAACGAAAACCAAACGCTGTTTTAACACGGTGCGTTTTTCGGTTTTCGTAGTAAAGACATCATGATCTCGCCTGAAGGCCCTCCCCCGCATCCCTTGCGTACTCCAGTGGTAACTGGAAGAGTAACAGCAAAAATTTCCGGATATAAGAATCAACCGCTTATAAGAATCAAAATGGCTGAAAAAGATGTGATTCTTATAAGCGGTGGCTACTGTAATTGGCCGCTTTGGTTACCTTTGGCATCGTTTTTGGCGACAACTGGCGATTTTTCGTATTTGGGATCCTAAATTTATGTATTTTTCTCGGGGAAATATACGGTCAGTTTAATCATGATCAACTTTTTTTTTTCATTGAAATAATTTTAATTCACTGCAGATTTGCTTTAGGCTATTTTTGAATAATTTCATTGATATTGCCAACGACTAAGACTTTGTTGGTGACAATTCACGATGTACTTTTCTTTATATTTGGGACACAAATTTCATAATTATCATAATATAATTTATGTATCATGAAAATAATCTTAATTCTCGATTAAAAAATTCGACTAAGCCTAAAAAAGGGGGAAAAAACGGGACATTATATAAAAAAAAAGTTGGGACGGCCAAAATTACACGGTAATATCCCGTAAAATACGGGTCATGAGAACACTCTCTATATACATGTTTTTAGCCCTCGAGTGGCAGAAATACCGCTTATCTGACCCGCAGATTATAAAGTTTGTACAAACCCCTTCTCTACAGGATAAGGTGCCTATAAAGGCTATTAACCTTTCAAATAGCAAGCTATGCGACAAATTCTCACAGTTCGCAAATGCCACCATCTTGATTCCTACTTACAATATATTAGACTGAAAAAAATCTCGGGCACCCTGAAGCACCGCGGGATCGCTACTATTATTAAAACGTCAAGCTTAACATCTAGTTAAATAGCCCATCAGCACTGAACTCTCACAGGTTAGAGGTTGGGGATCCCGAAACGACATTTAGGACCACTATAAGACCTTTTTATTGTGTTGCATGGGCCCAAACATGTAAAAACCAAGACCTTTCTTTTAACCTATGAGTAGAAATGGAAGGATTCGCGGATTTTTATTCATGTTTATGGTGTGAAGGGCATTTTCTTGCAAAAAAACACAGGTTTTCTCTTTTTCCCCTCTCATTTCCCTACTGATCCATTAAAAAAGATGGAACCTGATTTTAGCGTGTGTTTTAGAGAGAGGTTACGAAGCGCGTATTTCGATGGTTACGCAATGGTACGAGGAAGTGGTTGAACTGCGTCTTGTAGGCACATGTTATGATTCTCATGTATATTTTGGCATGTCTTGTAAATGGCACAGACAGGCATTGGTGATAGCCAATGGGAAAGAAAAAAAAAAAGGTGTGTAAATGGAATTTTAATTGAATAAAACAAAAACCTGTTCCAAGTAATGGAAGTGAACGTCGTAATTTTTGTTGTTGCTTCGTGTGGATTCGTTTTGATTAATTATATTGAGATTCTACTCCTTTGTTGGAAATTAATTACAATAATTGATTGTATTGTTATAATCAACTATTATGTGTGACACTTTCGTTTATCTTCTTAAATGATGAATATGTTTCGTGAAATGATAAATTATGAATTTTACGTCTTCCGTAAAAAATTCGTGCATTTATTTTAATGCATTATTTTTAAAATAACGTAATTATAAAATAATTAATTTAATTAACAATATATACATTTTTTGATTATAGTTTCGATATGAAGTTTTTTCAGAGCACAATCAGTTTCGCAAATCATTTTGCGTTTTTAAGAGTGGAATTTTTGTTCAAAAAAAGTTATTTTTGCGTCTATTTTTTTTATTATTCAATTAAATTTTTTTTACATTTTTTTTAAATTCAGATTTTTCCGTCTTTTAATTCCATGTTTTTGTTATTTTTTATCCATTACCTTATTTTAATTTATTATTTTTGCAATTTTCCATTAATTGGTTTTTAGTTATTATTTAATTTTTTTTCATATTTATGTTTAGTTTTTACATATTATTATAATAACTGACAGTTTATTACAAAAAAAATTCGTCCCTCCTCGTCCACATTCCTCTGCGGATCTTCTAACGAACTGGTGCATGTTGGAATGTGTGTGTATGTATAGTGAACCTTCCGTGAAGTATGTTTCTGTGTAATGCTTGTTATGTGTAGTGCTGCCACCTGCAATAATTTTTTCCAGCCTATCCGCTATTACTTAAAAATATTGAAGAAAGATGGCAGCACCAGCGAAAACACGAACAATCTTAACTCTGACAACATAAACACCTTAGAGACATGTATGCATGTACGCACGCAGCACACAAACGCCCAACACTTTCCGGCATGCATCGATTCTTTGGAAATCCCGCAGAGGAATGCGAACGAGATGCATGTAGGGTAAAAAGTAGTCGTAGTGAAATCATACCACAACCATCTCAGAGTCCGGGTCCCGCACTGGCTGTTTCCGATCTCGAAGGAGAAGCTCCGCGCCAGAAGCTTTCAGAAAGAGCCTTCCTCTACTTGCTGTGTGAAAAGTAGATTGGACCATTGCATATCATCTGGAACATATTTTGGAGGGAAAAAGAATGCTTTGGCTGTACCTATATTTTTCTCTTGATTTTACTCTCATTTCTTACGGAACACACTTTGTAAAATATTTGTCTACAGAGGAAAAAAAAACCGATCCAACGATGTTGTTTTTTTTTCTAATGGGTTTTTCTTCGTTACGCACTGGTTCCTTAAGAAGTGTGTTTCCTCATTCATTTCTTACCTGTAGGAACATGACGGCTTTATTGATGGTCTTTTA